>NC_047156.1:2799163-2929163 GCF_009819705.1 Hippoglossus hippoglossus | reverse complement strand
GACCCGGCAGACATATCTCAGAGCTCGCTGTCAGAGTCCAGCAATATTTACACACCACAGAGACGAGAGGCTCTGCCGTCGACCGCCGAGCGCGCCGCGGCACGCAGCAACACGCCGAAACAAAATATACAACCGGGAAGACGTGTTTGCAAAAGTTTGTTTTAATGCCGACGAGACAAAACACCAAAAGCTGACATTGCAAAACACCGTATAAGGAGTCGGATTAATTAATTCAATCTTTTTTCAAATTAAAGGCAGCTTTTTTAGTTTAATGCTGAATGAATGAAACGACACCTTTCTCCTCTTAAATCAATCCAGTGGAAGGTATTTGTGTCAATGAACGGATAATAAATAAGTCATCGTTCAACGTGAAGAGATATTTACAGCTGAGCTGCAGCCGACGTGCCCGACCATGACCTTTGACCTCCCTGTGCACACGGTGGGGACGGATGAGACATCACATCGGAGGAAAGATTCTTTAGCACCAGGACGTGGAAAGTTACCAGTGTTCAGAGGTGCCGGACACGAGGGCCGTATAAAGTAGATCGAATGTGTGTACATGTGTATATTTACAAAATCTTGGTATAAAGAAATCTCAGCTGTGAATCCTGTTAGTAAAAACCTGGAGGAACTCATGTGCTCACTGACTTCATGGAATGAGAATTAAAATCCAGAAAGAAACGTTTATTCACTGGAACGAACTCTGATGAAAAGTCCAAAACCAAGATAAAGTCTGTGGAGATAAAAACCTGAGACGCAGGACGACACATGAAGTAAATGTTAAGTTGTGGTTTTTCTGTTTGTTTGTTGGTATAATTTAACATCTTCACGAAACAGCAACTACATCCGAAGGTTTATCGGATGTAAAAACACTTGAAGTTAAGAACAATTTTATTATGTAGGATGCAGAAAATCGTGAATTCTCCGTTTGAGCCTCTGCTCCTCAACGTCGTCGTCTTCTTCTTGTCCAGTCGGACGAGGGACAAAGTTTTTCCAGGACAAACTGTTTTCAACCCACATCTGTGAGGATCTTTTAGACTGAACTTTACCTCTGAATGCAGAATGTTGTATCTAGTTATTAAAATGTAAATCACATACACCCATTAGGACCCAGCTGGATTTCACACAGGCAGGTGCACAGGGGGGGGGGTGGGGGGGGGGGGTCGGCAGAAAACAAAAGCAGATGTGACCCAGATGTTTACGTGTAGAACTGGGGGGACGTGGGCCGGACTCGGGTTCAGATGGCGAGCTGCAGCTTGGTGAGGTTCCTCTGGTGCATGTTGTGGTGTCGCACCAGCTCGTCGCTCCGGGCGAACTTCTTCTGACAGTTTGGCCACCGGCAGTTAAACGGCTTCTCACCTGAGAGCGGGAGGAGTGAGGTGGGAAGGAAGGACAGAGGAGGGGGTGAAGAAGAAGAAGAAGAAGAAGAAGAAGAAGAAGAAGAAGAAGAAGAAGAAGAGAGAGAGGGATGGAGCAGTGATGAGAGGACGAGTGAATCAGGACAGGAGGGATTTGAGAGTGAAAATGAAACAAGTATTAGAATATTGTTCCAGTCAGGAGCTGAATGGGAGGATTAAGTGAACTTTATATATATAGAATATGTGTCGTCCATTATAACCCATACTGATATAATATACTGTACATGTGGACACTCACTGAGCACTTTATTAGGATATGAAGGAGATTAACCCATATTAACGATCCATCAAATACCAGAGAGCGTTGTTATGTTATTCTCCAGTCAGCCGCTATATAGCCACCATTGATTTTTGTTGTTTCTGGCACATGCTCTGTTTTACGTGTACACACTGATACTTTTATACACTTTATACTTTTATTTTATAATTTTTTTTTAAATCAGCTCTTTGGAAAGCGTACAAACGTCTGTTGTAGTGACTGAAGAGGCTGTTTGTGGACGAGAGGCTCAAACCAAGAGGAAAACGTTTCACCTTACAAACGTAACCTGCTCCGATGGATTTCTGCTGAGGCTGCAGATGCTTTTGCAATTTTGCAAACTACCTACTTCTACCCTACCCCCCCCGAAATCCTACTTTATCTGAGTATTGTTACCGTCTCATTACGGCCACAGTTTACGTCTAATGCTACGACCGGCAGGAACATGCTCCCCGTCTCAAACTGGTTTCATGAACATGGTAATAAGTTGTTGGTTTTCCCCCCCAATGATTCCAACCCCAGATCTGCAGAAATGGTGCAACGACGACAACACAGTATCATTCTAGTGTTTCTAATAAAGTGCTCACTGAGTGTACAGACAAATTACTTTTAATCTTTGTGTAAATATTAAATGGATGAAGAAGAAATGGAAAAATAAAAGTTTACGCACTTGTTTTACCTGTATGAGTCCGGGTGTGTGTCTTAAGGTGGTCAGACCGAGAGAACTTTCTCTGACACGTCTCGCATTGGAAGGGTTTAACTCCTACACACACACACACACACACACACACACACACACGTTCACAAGTCCACACATTCAACACACAAACAAGTCCACGTTCACACACACACACACGTACAACAAACACATTCACCATCACACACACGGAGGGAGATAGAAGAATACAGTAGAGCAGAGGCTTGCAGGCGTTTGAAGCCATTCAGAAGTTTTGCCGGCCTTTTTTTTTCGTAACTTCATCTGAGAGGAGCTGTTCTCACAATGCAAACTGTGCCCGTCACTAGGCTCCACAACACGGCTGTCATGCAAACAGCAGAGGAAGGCGAACAGTGAGGGCAAAGACAACAAAAGACAGAGAGGCAGAGTGGATGGGGAATCGAACCTGTGTGTCGCCTCTGGTGTCGTTTCAGCTGGTCGGAGCGGGAAAACCTCCGGCCGCAGTCTGTGAACTCACACTGGTACGGTTTCTCCCCTGGACAGAGATAAGAGTTAGTGAAGTTGAATACGTTTTTTCTATTATTTAACCTTTGAAATACCACAGATAACAAACACACATATTCACAGAGGAACAAGGTACAAACGTCTAATTCTACAGAACACAACAAAATGTTTCTGGTTTTAACTTGTCGGACGTGTCTATTTGCTGGATTTCTTCATTTATCTGAATATAATAAGCTTTGGTTTAAATCTCTGTAAAAGACACAGGAGACTCAACTGTTGCAGCGATGGACATTAGATCATGTTAAACCTTTTCATTAATAACACAAATTAAAATGATCAACCTGAATATGAGCAGAATATGTTTTCAAACACTAAATATTTCCTGGTTTTCTTGCATGATTCAGTAAAGTGAACTTAATAAGTTTTGGTTTTGGAATCCGACCGAGTGTCTGAGACTTTTCACAGCGTTTGAGTCGAGCTGAGGTAAAACTAAAGGAACCAGTGAGCTGTTCACACTGGTTCTGCTGGTTTTTTAAGCATGGAACGAAATGTGTTGATGCTTTTTAACTAAAGATTATGTTATTGTTGTTTACATATTCTATATTTTCAGACTTCTGCTGCTGTAACAAGCGGATTTCTCCGGTGTGGGATCAGTCAAGTTTGATCTTTTCCTTTCGCTGCCACTGACGTTAGATCCAAAACAGGAAGTGTCTTCTGGCAGCAGCAGATCAGGAAATTGGGGCCAATGGAAACATCACATGTGTTGTCCTGAAGCCAGAGAGGCTTTTGAGTGAAATAGGATCAAGTCGGTGACGGTAGCTTCGCGGAAAATGTGTCCGAGTGGAAACTCTGGGCATCGACAACCCGGCCGTCTTGGTAAGTGTGATGTCACCGTGTGTTTTTCTGTTTCTGTTGGTTTCACCTGTGTGTTTACGACTGTGCATCTGCAAGTGAGACAGCTTGAAGTAGCGCTTGTTGCATCCCGGGTAGGCGCACATGAACGGGCGCTTCTCGCTGGCCTCGGACCGCACGATGGCCGGAGCGATGCTGGGCACCCGCCTCACGTCCTGCACGCACACACACACACACACACACAGAGTATATACACACATTTTATTTGAAGCTAAATCAATACTTCAAGATAAAGACATACAAAAACACAGAGAGAGAAAACATGGAGGAGATTGAAATCCTGCTGCTGTTAATCCTGATTCATAACTTTGCAGATGTACTTGTTTCAAACACTGGAAAAGCTTGAGTTAAATGAAGGAAACAGATTTGACGATGTGCAGCGGAGACCGACCTTGAGACGAGACGTTCATCTGTCACGTAGGACAAAGACGTAAGAGGCTAAAACATCTTGTTGATCCTATGACGGCATTGACTTGTTTAGCACGTGTGTTTGTTTCAGACCAATCAGGAATATTCCTGATATTGATATCATGTTCTTTGGCGGTGAAATTCTTAAATGAGCTAGAATCCAAACCAGAATCAAAACCTCTTGCTGGCTAACGGCTGGTGAAGAGCTTTTAGGTGCATTTCCGCCATTTTGAAGGAACATTTTATTTGTTAGAATAAAGTTTGGATTTTACGAGAATAAAGTCATAATTTTACTTTATATAATTCGACTTTATTCTTGTAATATTGTGACTTTAATCATTAATTAAACTCTCTTTATTCCGGAAATAATAGTTTTCTTCAACATGGCCCTAACACTCCATTGTAAAAAATACACCCAGGTAAAAAATTATATAATTTTCAGGACAGGATTATTGTCACGTAACATATTCAATCGTTTCATTATTTATTATCTGTTATTCTTATTTAATCAACAGCCGAACCGGTGAAATGTAATTTGAAACGCAGGCCCTTCAATCTGTCCCGTGTGTGAGTGAGGACCTGTGATGTGTCGGGCTCGTGCGGATCATTGGGACAAAAAAGCGGTCAAATATTCATTAGATGTGAATTAGCAGTAAAATGACCCCGGACTGACTGCGGCCCGCGGGGAGCTGTTAGTCACGCCTGTTAGACAGAGCGCCTCCATTACTGCCCCCCCCCCCCCCCCCCCCCCCCCCCGCCCTGCTCCCTGCTGAGGAACAGGAAATAATAACACATGTAAAAAACATCTTTTACTTCATAACTTTGTATTTTTAGTTTCTTATTTCTCGTTGCTCACATCTCGTCTACTTTTCATATTGTGTGATTTACATATTTCCTCCGTCTGTCCGGGCCTCGTTCCTTTCAGACGCTCCCCACTTTATACAACTCTCACTTTAACATGTCTCCCCGTCCGCCCACAGCCATCTGCTCCTCATTTCCTCTGTTTAGCGTTAACGGCGAGACGGACGTGGAGGTCGACCCTGTTGTAATTACCGCTGTTAGCAGCTATTGATAAGTGTACCTGAGGAGCGAGCGGGTAGAACTTAGCAGCACCTTCCACCTCAGATGCCACATTACACTGACGGCTGAGCGTGATGAACCTGGATCTACGGCGTTTGGTGACGCGCTGCACGAGCTGCGGAGTTCAGACTGAGACCTGACGCCTCTCGTGCAGCATGAATGTCCAACGATCCCCAGCAGGTTTTAATGCAGCGGAGTTATTAAAGAAAATCCACTGAGAAATCACGATTCATGTGAGCTGAGCATGTGGAGGCCGATTCGATAAATAACAACAAAGAAATAAATGAGCTTCTGCTGCTTCTAACACTTGTTCTTTACTTCATGCTCATAGACAAACATTTGGTAGCTCGGTAGCTAAAGTAGCATGTAGCGTATATTCATAAAAATGTGTATTGCTGTAAAATTATACAAGAAACGAGATTAATAAGAATCTTTGAGCAAATATGCTACATTATTTCCCAAATTCTTAATTATTTGTATTGGTTTAATCACATATTAGATCATTTAATGTGATGGTTTATCTATAATTCCTAATTCACTTAATTACAACAACGAGGCTCTAATTGACAGCTGGTGCAATGCGCCTGTCTGCAGTCATTCAAACAGACTGACAGTTAGATGAATCAGCAGGGTGACCATTCATTCATCTCCATCTCAGGATCAAGTGTTCAACAGTTTGTTCCTGTTTGATGGAGAATGAAATTCCTGGAATAAAAAAAACCAGGAGTGAAGAGTCTCGGTTGTTATCTCATATTTCAGCGGCTCTCAAATTGTCCTTTAAATGGCACAAGAGTGAGGTTTTGTTGATTGTGTTGCACGGAGCCAGAACTCGTACACGTGTTTCATGCAGTTCATTTGTCAGATTTTTTTGGGGGGGAGGGTGGCGTGGGGTGTTGTGTGTGTGTGTGTGTGTGTGTGTGGGGGGGGGGGGCAAAGAAAGACAAGAAGCAGGGTGAATAATGAAACAGGCCTCGGAAAAGAAAGGAAGACAAATCTCCAGAAGTCTCGCTGCGGACTGAGAGAAGGTCTGGAGAGTCTCTGCTCTCCGTCCTCTACAGCCGCTGACAGACAATAATTAAAATCTAATGATTTATTAACATTCTGATCCCTGTATGGAAACTATATCTTTACCCAGTGTAACCCTATGTGAGTGTGTGTGAGAGTGTGTGTGTGTCTGTGTGTGTGTGTGAGTGTGTTTCTCCACTGCTAATGGATTTGTGGAAAATGATTCCTCTTGGCCTCGAGGGCTGCCTTTTAAAAGTGTGTGTGTGTGTGTGTGTGTGTGTGTGTGTGTGTGTGTGTGTGTGTGTGTGTGTGTGTGTGTGTGTGTGTGTTTGTAAATCTCCGCTCTGCTACACATCAGTGTTTCCTCTTCATGTAGTCTGGTTATTGCATCAGCTTCTCCACCACTCGTCTCTTTCAGTCGCCTCATTAAAAACGTATCCTTAAAAAAAAGTCCTTTTGTGTGTGAGTGTGTTGTGTGTGTTGTTTTCAGTGAGTTGTGTTGGTCCTGACAGAAGGTTAGTGTGACCTCACGTTGGCCTCCTGACAGTGAGTGAAGGAACATGAACGGACGCCGTGCACGTTTACCTGAATTCCCCTGAAGACTCCGTGTGTGTGTATGCGGTACTGCGTGCTGCAGCTGTACACCATGGGGCTGTTGGGGTCACTGTCGTATCCTGTTGCGTGGCTGCCAACACACAGAGAAGAAGAACGAGGAGGATGAAGGTGACGCGTTCATTCTGCAAAATAAACTGTTTATTCACGTCACAGTCGATCTATTCACTTTTTACATTTTTATATTAATACACGTTTATATTTTGGCTCCAGGAGCAAACAACTATTCAATCCAAATAATATTACTCTAAAATATCACACTGCTAAGGCAGAGAATTAAGGTCGTATTTAGAAACATTTATTTAGACATTATGAGAAAAAAGTTGCGATTGCACAAAAATAATCGGATAAAATCATGAGAATAAAGTAGTGAAATTGCAAAAAAAATTATGGAAAATGACAAGAAAAAAGTCTTAATGTTGTACTTTACAAAAAGTCAAAATATTACTAGAATTTTACCTGTGATGATAAATAATATCATGAGAATAAAGCAGTAAAACTGCGAGACAATTTATTTTTTAATTACAACGAAAAAGTCTTATTGTGAGAGTAAAGTTGTAGTATTACAAGAATAAAGTTGTAATATAACGAGAATAAACTCGTAATATTATGAGAGGGAAATGTTGATATTACGAGAATAAAGAAAGAAAAAGTAGGAAATAAGACGAACAGACCTCGACGCTCCATATTCCTCATTATAACGCAGAATGCTCGACTGATATTCCTCCTGTAAAATGACACTTCCCCTAAAATCATGACTCTATTCTCATGAAAACTTTATTTGTGTAATATTACAACTTGATTCACGTAATATTCAGATTTTTTTTATCTCGAAATCTTGGCCCTAATACTCGGACTGTGCCACTAAATCATTTTAAAATCAGATTTTAATCCTGTAACTTCTGTCATTTCAGTTCTGTCTCTAGTCGTCTCACTCGCAGGTAAAAAAATAACCTTTCAGTCTGATGAAGGTGAAGACGTCAGAAACCAGGATCCAACAACGTGATCCAGGGACATAATTCGTACAGTGTAACACACGTTGGCAGATATATGGAGCGTGACCCGATGTCGGAGTGAGCAGGTACAGCGAGGTCGGGAAGATATCGTTACTCAAACAGGTTCAGCTTGTCCCGCTCAGCCCCCGTGATGCAGAACACAGACTGTGTGGAGATGTAACTGCAGAGATGTGTGTTGCTGATTCATAATTTGTCCGAGCACCGTATATATCCAGCCGAACCCTGGACGTCTCTGTTTACACACGTTTGAATAGATTTAAAAACTTTTTAAAACCTTTAGAGAAGAAGAATAAACCCTGACGTACAAGATCAGCTGGTTTGTGTGTTTACACTGAGCCTCGTGTGGGTTGAAGGTATAAATCCAGAAATGGACGACAGCAGAAATGATCTCTACAAAATGTAATATGCTCAAGTTACATCTGAAGCTATGAAGTCGGCCTGTTAAACCACTTTGGACCAGACTATCTCATCTACTTGTATCGTATCAATTAACTCTTAATTAATAAATTCATGTTTTAGCATTTTTATTCCCACTTTCTCTGACGACGATTTACATTAGCGATTGATGTAAATGTAATTTTGCCCAACAGATGGAAAAAGTTTTATCGTAATCAAAGGTCAATAATAAGTTCCAAGTTCTTTCAACAGTCCGGAATGCAAAGATATTTAATTTAAAATCACGTTAAAATGAGAAAAGTTGTAAAAACTAGAAACTGGAACCAGGGAACATTTGGTATTAAGGCTTAAAAATAACACAAAAGTATTCTTTAATTATCACATCTGTTTTCAAAGAAGACAAATAACTATCTTTCTCGATGAGATAAATGAAAAAAAAAAAAACAAATCACGTCGTCGCTATAGATTCACTTCAACACTCTTCAGTGTTTTTCCCTCTGAACAGACCCGGCTCTGTGTGACACAGCTGCCGCTCGTATCTTCTTGTGATAACAGAGGAACAAAAAGCTCTTGTCTCTGAAATGTGTCAAATCCTTCAATCGGTCGACCGAGGCGATGGGAGTTCGCATCCTGTGCCGCGGCAGTGGGAACGGACGGCGAGCGGCCGGACGCTCATGAGACGCTCATTGTCCACGGGAGACGTCAACAGACCTCGTGAACTACACTGGGTGATCCTGTAAGTTCAGAACACGCCAAGCTGGATGGAAAGTGTGAATCTGGTTCAGTGTAAATTTACACACTTAAATTTGACTCGATTAAACTTTATTTTCACGACAATAACAAAATATAAAAAGAATATCGTAGAGCAAAGTGACTCGAAGGACTAAGAGTATGAAGTAAATGCAGAGTAAAAGTTAGAAGTGGAGTCTGAAGTTTATCCCTGATGTCAAACTGTAAAATCAACAAACATCTAGTATTATGCGTCAATTTGTGAGTTTTATATTTCCTCAAATCTGCCAACTTGAAGATAATTACCCACAATTCATGTTATGGTTAAAAAAAAAAAATTCAAAATGTTTTTGTTTCTGATTTTTACAAAGATGGACGACATAAAAGTGAAGCCAAAGTGCCCTCTGGTGGCTGACTGCAGTATTAAGTAACAAACCCCACCTCCTCCATGTTAGGAGATGGGACATGGGCCGAAGGAACAAGGCAAAGTACACGTTAAACACATTTTTCTCAAAGATGGTTTCTGTCATTTTAGGTGGTTCTTATCACACCGATGTTTGTTGTTCATTTATAAGAATAAAAACAGAGCGAACTGGCTCGTGGTTGGTCGAACTTGTGTATCGGCCGCACCTCCGTTCATTTCTGGATAGTGTAAGTGTGTAAGAGTGTAAGTGTGTAAGAGTGTAAGTGTGTAAGAGTGTAAGAGTGTAAGAGTGTAAGTGTGTAAGAGTGTAAGAGTGTAAGGTGACGCCAGGTTCCGTGTGAATATTTGGAATGGGACTATCTGCTCTTCCTCTCCAGGTTCGACTCCCCTTCACTTCCTCTTCCTCATCTCCTGCACCTCGCCCCCCGTTCCTCTTTATCTCCGCTGACTCTGTCCTCCTCCTCCTCCTCCTCCTCCTCCTCCTCCCGTTGCTTTCTCTTCCTCCTCATCCTTACTACTCCCTCACACCTCCCCTCCTGTCTCCCGCTCCCCCTCATTGACGGAGACGGCGCAGGGAGAGACGGCCTGAGCTGCTCACAGAGAAACACCAGCACAGTCTGAGAAGCGCTGTTGAAACACCATGATGTGTTTTTATCAAGCCTCTGCACAGACCTTGTCACGTGACAGTGGAAAAAAACATTCAACCCGTAAACACAATCGTATTCAAACACACACACACTGCACACATGCACGTACACAACTTCCCCCATGCAGCAACACAACACAGACATTCCTGCCTGCTACAGATCGTTGTGTGAGTCTCTATCACACACACACACACATTTGTTAGTTACGGCGAACGCCTGTTGGCTCGGAGCAGGAAAGCATTTGTTTCACAGACGCTGACCAGCGTGATGCGGTCCGGCTGCGATGCAGGTCACCGTGACACGAAGTCCAGGACGTATACGACCGAGAGACGCCGACACTTCACTGATTGTTTGGGATTTTAAATCTTTTCTGTTTTACAGAAAAGGAGATAAACAGGACACTGGAGACGTCATGAGGCCAAAGTCAACGAGTGAACTTTAAACAACAGGGTCTTCAGAGTTTCTGCAGCTTTGTGAAGGACTACAGAACGTCTTTCTGTAGTTTCTTAGACCAAACTCTATTTTGCAAGACAAGTTAAGATTTGATCCTGTGGGATCTTATCTGTTTAATCAGACAATATACTGGACCAGGCTACCTGCAGAAAGACGTGGTGTGTGTTGAAGAAGTACGACAACTGGCTAACCTAATAAAAAAATTGCACCACTGACACATCCTGGAGTTCACTGCTGTGTCAATGGGGCGGAGTGAGAAGTAACATCACTGGATTTCAGTAGAAACACATTTTCAAGTCATGTGAAATGCTCATTTATGCTCAACAATATATAAATATATACAGAAACTGACAGAAAGCTTATGGATAAGGTCAAAACGGATGGAAACAGAGCAGTACCACCAGAAATCATGAGGGGGCAGTGTAGCCAATGGTTCAAGGGACACGACCATTGGACACGAGGAATATCAAAATCAATGGTGGAACTTTTTCAAGAGAGACTGATGTTGTTTCACCCTAACAAAGGGACTTTAACACTTCAGTTGTTGTTTAGACAGTGAAGGTGTCGTTGCTTCCCACCGTCTGATAAAACCCAAACTGGACCGACTGGTGCTGCTTGAAGGGAGCGAGGGATGAGCTCCTACCTCTTCATGCTGGAGGCCAGTGCATTGACAGGGTTCCATGACACACACACTCCAACTGAGAGGTCATTTCATATAAACTGTCTCCGCTGTGGAGACAAAGACAAAACGTAGAAGAGAGCGTCGTGAGCTGTGCAGTGGACTGGACGTTCCCCAGGTCAGGGGGGAGTGTGAGCAGCCGTTTGCGTAGTTAGTTGTTGTTCTCAGTAGGAACGCTTTAACGGAAAAGGCCAACACACACACACACACACACACACACACACACACACACACACACACACACACACACAGACACGCACATGTTAAAGAATGTGCCTCAGACAGACACCACGAAAGCTAAATTCTCCCATAACAGCCATCTTTCATTAAACACAGCAGACTCCACCATCATTATTCATACCTGCCATGTGATTAAATACACTGCTACACACACACACACACACACACACACGCACACACACACAGTAGATTTATAGCTCTCACCCCCTGACACCACAGCCCCTCCATCACACCACCTGCAGGCTTGCAGCGGCGTGGTCGGGGTCGATGTGGTGCCTGGTACCCTGCTCATTACGCAGCTCTTCTTTTACAGTAGAGCAGCGGCACACGGCCAGAAGAGCACAAACGGTATTTCTGCTGAAGTACTGTTGGAATGGAGGCTGCTGAGCGTGAGATTTAAATTACCGATCCGTGACATTTTCAAATAAATACGCGTCTGCTTTTCTTTTCTCCGCCGCAGAGCGATGGAACCTGTCACCCGATTCAGTCAACATCCATTTAACGGACCGTCTGTGTCCTAATCTCCTGCCCTGAACCACCAGCGTGCGGAACAGAGGGGAAACCTTCACAGGACTCTTTGGAATAAACAGAAGAGGAAAGTGGGAAGTGAAAGCCGAAGAGAGAACGATGACAACTAAAGGATTTGGTCATAAACCATTGGTCGTGGTGCAAAAACAGGTTTTTGACCCGATGACCTGATGGAGACTCACCAAAGTTATTATAGTATCATGTTCCGTGTGAGCTGCATTATCGAGGTCCCGTCCAGACACACACACTCGACCAATCGTGAGTCAGTCCCAGCCGTCAATGATGAAGTGTCCGAACTCATGCTTTACTTTACTTTACTTCGGTCAATGTCCCGTCCACTAACAGGGAAGAGGCAGGGTTTATGCTGCAGCCAGCCACCATACAGCCACTTATACTGCAGAAAACACCGTGTTGCACTAAGGTCAACTGTACAAGAGACAGTTTCTCCAAACCTGCACCAACACGACCCACTCACTTGAGTTTGTTTGGGTTTGTTCATCTTCTAAAAGGGTCAACGACCCGGTTTTTAAAGTTTTTACAATATGTATTTATGTATGTATGATTGACACACGTGAGTTTCTCGGTGTTGATCTAATTGTATCTGTTCTGAAAATAATGTCTGTATGAGCAACTTCACTAATTGATTAAAAACGCCATGTGGCTGTGTCTCCACTTTGTGCAGATTAGGGCGTCTCATACTGTTTCTTACCATGATAAGACCGATCTGTGTGTGTGTGCGTGTGTGTGTGTGTGTGTGTGTGTGTGTGTGTGTGTGTGTGTGTCTGTGTGTGTGTGTGTGTGTGTATGTGTGTGTGTGTGTGTGTGTGTACACATACTCTCTCTCTCCCTCTCTAATAATAAGACTTGCGCATGTTTTCATTTCATGTTGCTCCAGCAGCCTGAGCTGACGGCCTGTAGAGTAAATACAGTCCTGTTGGTACCAGGCTGCAAGATTAGACAACTGAGTCAACTCTTATGAGCATTCCCAGCAGTGTGTGTGTGTGTGTGTGTGTCTGTGTGTGTGTGTGTTGAGTAGATATCAGTTATGTTTATGACAAAGAAGACCCTCGGATTTAGACGACATGTCTCTCTCTCCTTCCTCACACACACACACACACACACACTGTAACTTCTATATCCGCCCTGCTGCAGTAGATTTACACTGAATTCCTTCAGTCTCTCCGTCGATGAAAAACAAAGCGTGTGAAGAATGTTTCATTTAGAAACATAACGACGAGCAGACGGTTCGGAGAGCGCACAGCGAGGAGGTGCACCACCCGGAAATCTAAATACCTGGTTGAGATGTTGGAAAACGCTGTAACTCTCAATGTTAAAGAAAGTGAATAAACAATCATGGATCACCTGCAGAAATTATTAAATTCTTTCTTGGCCCATTACCCATCCGTCCACCAAGTTTCAATAAAATCGGTTGAGTAGTTTTTGCGCTGCGAGACAATCAAGCGATGAGAACTCGACCTCCTCGATGGAGGTAAAAATAGAACAATAAAATAATGATGATGATTTAAAAGTTACAGCAGAATAAATGGTTCCAAAATACTTTATATTTTTCTGATTAGTAAGTCAACCCACTTTCCGTCGGCACTTCCTCCCAGTGTTCCTCTTACTTCCTTCAGTGGCACCATGACTTAGCTGTGACGTGCATTTCAAGGTCACCCATTAAAACCAGTTGAGGGAGAAAACCACAGCAGAAGACAAGTGAAAACCACCAAAGAGCAGGAGCCAGAGGAAGGAGGACAAACACAGAGGAGGAGGAAGCAGCGGCGGCAGACAGACCTGTCCTGAAGGTGAACATCCTGTTCAAACCTGCTTCCTGCAGCCGCTCGCTGACGGACCGACGCTCGACACAATCAACAATGCTTTTGTTTCTGTTTGCTTCGTGATAAAAATAGATTTTTAAAGACAGAATACGTGCGTGAACGGACATTTTGGGGCCGTGAGGACATTTCGGCTGAACCTCACTTTTTTTCAAAGATCTGTTCTTGGGTCAATTCTCGTTCTCGGGGTCGGACCTGAGCCCGTTTCATGGGAAAGGCTCCGGATCCCAGGTGCGCTGACGACCACGTCTCCTCCCACAATGCACCCTGGTCCACCCATCACTTCAATTATTCATTTCAACCGTCTGTCTTTGCCTTCGTTATCTGTTAATAAAACTAGAAATGAACTTGTATTTCAAACGTGTTTCAATTAACTTCAATAAAAAAAGGAAATTATATGAAATTACGCCGTAAATAAAAGGAGAAACCTTATTAAAGCTTGGGTTGGTAATCCTGTAGGAGGCAAATACACCCCCCCCCCCCCAAACCACATGAACCTGGACTGACGACTGCTAGAAGCCGACTTTTCCATCACTCGCTCACTAGCTTCCGTCTGACGTCTCTGCTTCCGCGGTGAAGCACGAGCGGCGTGCACGAGCGGCGTGCACGCAGCCAGACAGGTTGGTTATCGACAGCAAATCATTTCGTTCAGTCCACGTGAACCGATCGGTCGTGTTTGTTACAGCCCTGCAGGACGTGAAGAGGATTCCAACACGTAATAATGAAAAGTGTTTCAGAAACAAACGACCAGCCCCACGTTTAAAATGAAATCAGCAAATCCCAAAAGTGTGAGTGTGGGGAAAACGTTTCAACCACAATTCAGACCAAGTTGCACAACAAACTAAAAGTCGGCTGTGCAGACTGAGCAGGTTGTTCACTGCTCGGAGGAGAAATGAATTATGAAGTAGAAGTAGAAGACTTTGTGTGTGTGCGTGTGTGTGTGTGTGTGTGTGTGTGTGTGTGTGTGTGTGTGTGTGTGTGTGTGTGTGTGTGTGTGTGTGTGTGTGTGTTACCTGTTGTAAGGGTTCCTCAGCAGCAGAGCCTGGCTGCCTGTACAGCTGTCTGACGGTGTGTGGCATCCATAAACAGGAGGAGGTACAGGATACTGCTGCTCACCTATGGGACACACACACACACAGACACACACACACACACACACACATGCAATAATAAAATATATGTACAAATGCATTTGAGGGTCTGTGCAGCTATAAAGTCTGCAGATGAAGGTAAACTCCTCCACGACTCCCTCGGAGGAGATGAATTTAAACTTCCTCCATATCTCATCTCTTTTAAACTCTGCCCTCTCCTGCCCTCCCTGAGTTTTTCTCCACTCTTCATCGGTTTCTTCTACAAATAAAGACCCTTCGCTTCGTGTCTCTAATCTCCCAGCTTCCCCGGCAGCGCCGCGAATGGCTCCCTGGACATTTCCCTACATTCCAAAATCCCTCTCAGCTCCAGCTCTCCCGGATTTACTTTAAAACAAAACGGCATAAATTTACAGCGGCGGCTTCATAAAACACGCATTTAAATATTTACCAATAACATGCGCAGGGGAGGGATTAAAGAAGAAGAGATGGGCGGATGAAAGGGGGGGACGTGGGGAGGAGAAGAGGGAGTTTGCAGGTCAGGATGTGGGTGATTTAAAGCTCCGACAGGCGAGGTCACGGCGGAGACGTCAGAATAAGGGACACGACTCTCCCTAGGTGAGGGCCACGGAGCTGCCATGCAGACGCAGCTGTGGCTTTAAATACACATGGAGCTCTACAGAGCTTTTCTACTCAGAAATACTAATATGCTGGAAAAAGATAAAAATATAGAAGTTATTCTGTGTATTATATAATCATCAAAAACTTTCTATCTGCTATAAAGATGGACGACACATCCCCACTTCCTCCCGCTATCCAGAAATGAGGCCAAAACATCCTGGAGTACGAGCGCCGCCATCTTGTCGCTGACACACGCTCCACCAATCACGAGTCAGTCTCAGCTGTCAATCACGACTTTTCACCCAGTTTTTATAGCATCAAATAACTAATTAAAACCGTCAGTGTGATAAGAACGACCCTTAAATGACTTTTAACATTTTATTTTACGTGTACTTTGACTTTTAAGTTAAGTTCATGCCCCATCTGTTAACATGGAGGAGGCAGGGTTTATGACCTGTCCTGCATACAGCCACCAGGAGGCGATGGAGACACTTGTGGCTTCACTTTTAGGAGCTGTCATCATGTCGTCCGTCTTCATCGAGACGAACAACAAGTTCACGGCGAGTGAGAACAATCAGGAATTCATGAAATAATGAACTAACTTGAAGATACGAGCGTCAAACACATTCAGAGAGTGAAGCCACATGATTCTGATGAGGTCAAACACACACACACACACACACACACACACACACACACACACACACACACACACACACACACACACACACACACACACTCACCCATCGTGTTCTGCTGGGTTAAAGCGTCCTCGTGTTTGAAGGTGTGGTTGGAGAACTGGGAGCTGTGGTGCGTTGGAGTGTGGCCGTAATTCCCGGCTCCATCGAACGCGACTGCGCCGTAACCTGCAACATGAGAAACATCACATTATTTACTTTGATCGACAGCTGCAAGGACGTGATGCTGGAAGCTCTCTTCTCAAAATAATGATCAAAATAATGGACACACTTGATATTTGATATTCTTTTTGAAGATAATTTTTTTGGGACAGGACAGTAAACGTGACGAGGAGAGAGGACGGACGAGGAGAGAGGACGGACTTGAGCATCCGTGTGCTGTTGTGTTTCTTTTTTCAAATTAATGCTCCATACTTAGTATAAAGTTAAAGTATAAAGTTACTATAACAACATGGTCCCGTGAGTTTTAAGATGGTTTTGCAGTGCAGGTGTCGATCAGGTGATCAGGGCCCAGTAAGGTCAGAACAGAGTTTGGTGTCTCGAGGATCAGCTCCACACAAACTGAGCAGTAAACTGACATTAACGAGTGTGCAGTACGGACTCATGTATATATATATATATATATAGACAGATGTTTTTAAAAGATTAATGATCTATTAAACTGAGATTAATTCACCTGACGACCAACATTTTCATTCAAATGATTCAAATTAAACCCAAACATAATCTTAACCTGAACCGAAACCAAACCTGAAAACATCTACACCTTAAAATGTTATGATCTTAGTTATGGAGACTCAGTGTGAAGGTAGATCCCAACAATAACTCTGTTAACAATAACTCTAACACACACACACACACACACACACACACACACACACACACACACACACACACACACACACACACACACACACACACACACACACACACACACACACACACACACGCTCTAGATCTGTGCCTGGCACCCCAGACCTGACTCATGACTTTGGCTGACCTACAGGACACAACGCACGCTCATAAATCATGCATGAACGACACACACACACACACACACACACACACACACACACACACACACACACACACACACACACACACACGCTTCATTAATTCAAATGCAACACTTTCACTGACTTTACTCTGGATCAGTGGGTGAGGAGTGTGGGGGGGGGGAGTCGGGAGGGGGAAGAGAAAAAAAAACCTCATTAAACTTCTTCATTTATCTTCTACTCACCCCTGTCTGATTCCCCCCCCCCCCCCCCCCCCCCCCCCCCGATCTGTGTGTGTGTGTGTGTGTGTGTGTGTGTGTGTGTGTGTGTGTGTGTGTGTGCGTGTGTGTGTGTGTGTGTTGCCTTGAAGTCCAGCACTGAGGTGACAGGCAAAGGGGTCAATTGGTTTTCATCTGGAGGAACTGAAAGTCTGGAAATACCCCGAGATCTTTGTGTTTTCTTTTTTTTTTTTTTTACTGTCTCACAAACTTTATTGATGTCGAACATTCAGAGAATCAGGAGGAAATTTCAATCTGTGGAAAAACATTTCCTCATCTTTACTTCTTTTGACTGGTTATTTATAATCCCAGTATAATATAATTTAAACTTCTGTCTTCAAAGTTGCTGCTTCAAATAATTAATGTTCATGTTTTGTATCCGGAGCATCATCTTCATACATGATCATGATCTTCAGCGACAGCTTTAATTAGCAAATTAATTCAAAGACAAACAAAACACACACAAATTAATTATTATTAACACTCAGAATTGCCAGTCGATGATATGCACAGAAATTAATTACAAGTAGAAAAACTTTCATAATCTATAGAAGATATTTAACTGTTAGAACGAACGTAAAAACATGTAAAATATAAAATTGTTCCCTCTCAAATCTGCATCCATATTTTGTTTCTGTATTTTTTGTATCCACGGGCC
Source organism: Hippoglossus hippoglossus (assembly GCF_009819705.1). Lineage (NCBI taxonomy): Eukaryota > Metazoa > Chordata > Actinopteri > Pleuronectiformes > Pleuronectidae > Hippoglossus > Hippoglossus hippoglossus. The sequence goes on along the minus strand of NC_047156.1, from coordinate 2,911,007 downwards.
TCTGTTAACAAACCTACAGTTTAATTATTGTTTCATATATATTATATATCTGTTGTCTATTGGTCTTCATACTGCATTTAGTTGTTTCCTATATTTTGCTTCCAAATCTTCATTTTTAACTTGTAAAACACCTCCTAACTGTGTTTTTCAGAAACAAAATCGTATTATTATCATTAATATTTCATTATTTCAGTGCATTTGTAACGTTTCTCGGTGAAAGATGAAATCCGTGGTGGCCGGCGCTGATGTGACGGTCGCTGGGTGACCCGGCTCTGGGATCATCTCCGCTGTGACCTGGGTCCTGCTGTTAGTTTGTTTGTCTGTGCTCGTCCAGCCACAGCAGGGGGGGGGCAGATAAAACAGGTCGGAGGTCAGCGCAGCTCTTTCATTTTGATGTTATTCCTAAATTATCTGCTTGATAAGCATGTTATTACTAATTAATCTGCTGGTTAACCACTCAGAGACTCATTATCCCGACTGCAACAGACCTGGGATCAGATGTCGGCAAAGTCGGAATTTCTGTCACTTCAACTGAATTCTAGTTAAATCTGTTTAAGTTTAAAAGAGACGAAAGGAAGTTAATTTAATTTATTCAAAATAAAACACACTGTCTGACGCACTGTGACTTTAATATGAGGTCACACACACTCAGATATCATATGTATATAATATTAAATGTAGTAATTTTGTGTTAATATAATTAATTTAATTAATCTATGTAGAAAACAAATACTACATCTTAAAAGGCCCAAAACTAAAGAATATAATGAACTATAATAACTTTCTTCTTTTAATTAAAACTGAATTAGAAAATATATAATTTTCATGCATTATCGTTTGTGCCGTACGTCACATCAATCATGTTTTTTGTTCACACATCACAGGAAATTACTTCTTGGGATGCGGTTAAAAAATGTATGGATTTATGATTCCTCTTGGAATTCACAAGCGTTTCAATTTTAGATGTCGTGTATTATTGTGTATTTGTGATATTAATGTTGAGGCTGCAGCTTTCTCATCAAGTCTTTAATACAGACAATATTGAATTAGGCACATTTATCTTATACTTAACTAATAGAATCAACTTTTACTTTCACTGTAACAGAAGAGTTTTATTATAAAGTCCCAAGTCTGGAATTAATATGATTTAACTGATTTTCCAGAACATTAAATATTTTAAAATCTACAGAGGAAAAACTCTGGTTTAGATCTTCAGCCACAACACAACAATATTAAAAACAAACACCGCAACACAACCATGAAGAAATAAGCACATTCATGAGCTTATTGAAAAGAATCTGTGATTAATGATAAAAAGAGAAGTTGCACAGAGATTTGTTGTCGTCGTGAATCACAGAAGCTTCAGAGTGAATCTGTTTTATGTAAAGTTTTAACGACTGCGATGAGGAACTCAAACAGGTCATTTCCAGAATCTGATATTTATATTCTTAAATATGGATTTAAGCTCATGAATCAGAGCTGGTCACACGTCACTGTGCAAGAATCAGAAAGAGTCTGAACTCCTTCACTTTCTCAGTTGTGTTGTCATTTTATAAAACTTGTTTACGCTCATTTGACAAAACACAGTTCACGTTTGACTGCAGTGAAGAGGAAGCATGAACATCCAGGTTTCTCCTGTAAATGAACAAGTATCCAGTGAAATACAGGGATTCCGCAGTGTGTGATGTTTAAAGAGTTGTGTATTGTTTCTGTGTAAAAGTCCGATCATCTGTTCTTCACTGGAAAAGAACAGCTGATCGGACATTTATTAGGATTTATACTGTTTGTTATTAACTCTGTGGAACCATGAGTGAACTAAAAACCAAAGCCAGACAGTCGGAGCAGTACGAGGCCCAGTTTAACCATCACACAGCTGTAACGTTACTGAGAAATCTACATGTGACCGATGCTTGAGGAGTTTGTCACGTTTCAGTTTTGCGTCAGATGGGAAAATAGTTTCAGTTCCTGCAGATTCAAAGATGTGTAAAGAGTTTGAGCAGCGAGTTTGACGTGTGTTGAACTTTGTTTGACTCAGAAATCGAAGCTTTCCGAAGCAAAACTAAAGTAAAAGATGCAGAAAAGAAATAAACGAGGAGGAAAAACAGCAAAGACGACAAAACTTCTGAGAGAATTCATCCAAGTTTCTGGGAGAAAAGGTAACGATCGAGGGGAGATGATGCTTTTGTGATTGACTGACCTCTGACACACACACACACACACACACACACACACACACACACACACACACACACACACACACACACACACACACAGAGCCCTACCTGTCTGGTTGCGGGCCGCCTGCTGGGTGTCCATGCAGTTGGTCAGGTATGGCGGGTTGCTGAACATCCTGCCGGGGGGCTGGTGGTGGTGCGGTGCTGTCACCGGCGGCGGTTGGCTGGAGGTCGGCGGGGGAGGGGGCGCCCCGAACGCCGACCCGTACCTGCAGGCCCCGGTGCCCGTGAACTGGCCCGAGAAGTGGACGGTGAAGGCGCTGAGGCCGCAGTGGGGGTCCGCTTCGTGGTGGTGGGGGTCCACTGTGGTTCCCCAGGTGGGCTCCTGCTTAATGAAGGAGTGGGACCCCAGGGGGGTGTGGGGGGCGGCCAGGGAGGAGTAAGGGGAGGCGGCGGGGTGGAAGTCCAGGACGGGAGCCCACTGAGGGGCCGTGCTGACGGGCAGGGCCGGGCACCCGGGGCTGGGGCCCGCCGGGAGAGGGGGCAGCAGGGAGTTCAGGTCACGTAGGTCTGAACCCATCGTGGTCCAGGGGAGGAGAGGAGGAAGTTGGTAGGCAATTTTTAAAGTTGATCTCTACCTTTCTACCTGTCGGCCTCGCCCTGAGTGTCCGTGTGACCCAGACCAGCCCCCACCCTCCAAATCCTGTCCGAGAGGAGCTTCTTCTTCTCTGTCAGACGTTCGTGGACTCGTTGCTCCTCGGGACGGCCGCTCTGGAAACCACTTAAGTCCGACAGAAGTTTGCTGGCGACACAGAAAAGTCAGAAACAAAAGAAGTAAGGAGACGTGAGAGACGTGGATCAGCTGCGAGCTTCGGTTTCCGTCCCACAGCAGCAGAGGAGCAGAGAGATGGAGCTCACTCAGGGAGGAGAGAGGTCTGAGCCCAGAGCTTCTCTGTGAATGGAGGGAGACGAGTGGAGGAGTGAGGAGGAGTGAGGAGGAGTAGCCCTCTTCTCCCTGTCAGCCCTCAGGAGTGTGTGCGTGTGTGTGTGTGTGTGTGTGTGTGTGGGTGTGTGTGTGTGTGAGGAGGGTAGGGGGTGGAGTCAGGAGGTGATGAGGGGCAGGAGCTCCCTGACTTAATTTACTGTATGATGAAGAGCACACACACACACACACACACACACACACACACAGTAGTTACTTGTGTAACCCTGAACATTAACTTAACTTAAACCTAAACTAACCCAAACACACGTCTTGACCTCAATATATATTATTTGCGTTATGGGAACATGTCTTTTGTTCCCAGAACGTGACCATGTGACCACACGCACACACACGGAAATAAATATATAATAACGATATACACGCGCACAAACACACACTCACACGCTCACATCTCTAACATAAAACAAGTGATCATCACGTTATGTAGATTTTCAGTTTAATCAGATGTTTCACGTGTTCATCTTCTTTCTCACTCGTTAATTCTCACAGTTCAGTTTATTACAGAACTCCGGTAAACAACAGGTCTACTCGTTATTTCAACTGTTATTTCTATTCTTTGATTTAAATATTATTTCTATTCTTTATTTGAAGCAGGACGCGTCACGCGACCTTTATCACTTCCTCGGGTTTGTGTTCGCAGCTCAGGCCTCGCGCTGGAATCTGTTTTAATTAAGAAATAAAATGAAACTGCGTCATGTGAGATTAATACAAAATCAAACCTAAACACTGTGATTTATTCATAAGTCATTTTAAATATGGGAACTTAAGAAATAAATGTCGGTGTCATTCGATTTTTGGTATAAATGTATTTAGTCGCGCGCGTGACGAGTTGCTGTTTGAGGCTCTGCTCGATTTATTTAATTTTTTCTTCTTTATTTTCACTTTTAAAAAATCTACAATAATAATAAAAGAATAATAATCTTCGTGTAAATTCAGGTCAGTGACTCACATTCATCCTCTTGAGTTTTAAAGTGAAGCTTTGACCGGAAACTCATCAGGACACGTTTTAAATACACGAGGATCCGAATCTGTGTTTTAGTTCCAATTCAATTATTCACATTTTTTATCTTCATATTCTCTCCACTGCTGAACATGTTAAATCAATTAAATCACAATTTATATATTTAAGGTATTTGATTTACATTATTATTAATATTATTATTATTCATTTGTTGACACGGACGGTTTCACCTCAATTCCACGTCCTCTCCCTCTTCCTGTGTGTGTGTGTGTGTATGTGTGTGTGTGTGTGTGTGTGTGTGTCTGTGTGTCTGTGTGTGTGTTATAATTCTCATGTTAACGGGAGGATAATAAATCGTTTAACGCAAATCCACCGATGTTGAAAAAAAAAAAAATGATAGAAACAAAAGCCTTTTTATACCAGCGGACCTTTCACCTCTTGACAGAAAATTAAAGATCTAAATTAATTTTCCTTTTGCATCAGGTGCTGCAAATAATTATAGTTTAATGATAAACTGAATCTAGGGACATAAACTTAATTGTCATAAATAATCTGATCTTTTTAATTAATATACAAAATTTATCGCAACACCAACACGTTTTAATGATCAAAACATGCACTTTAGAAAATTAAATTTTATTTCTACACACAATAATATGATGTTACTAAATATTTCCGTGAAACAGCTGCTTCAGCCTTTTAAACCTTTGTATCAATAGAGAAACACACACACACACACACACACACACACACACACACACACACACACACACACACACACACACACACAACACACTGATGTGTCATTTTAAATCAAATCAAATTAATCAGAATGTGCTGTTGTTTGTTAATGTAGCTCAATATTCATTTCTTAAAGTTTACATATAAACAGCTTCTTATTTTTTAAAGTACATCTAACAGCTGGATTATTCACTGGTCATAAATACTGCCTCCTCCATGTTTACAGATGGGACATGGACCAAACTAAACTGAGCACAGATGTCAAATACATTTTTCTCTATATTGTCATTTAAGGTGTTTTTATAAATAAAGTTTGGATTTGAATATTGGCCTGTTCAGAGTCTGTGGATAAAAGAAAACAAACAACTCAGACTCACTTAGGATTCATGGTGTTGTTGTAGATTAATGTTGTGACGCTGACATGTGTGTAAATGGTAAATTATCTGGATTTATATACATCTTATCTTATACACTTTACAGTTTATCGCCATTCACACACACTTTCATACAGTGCAGCTGTGGGCAGCACTTTTTTCCACGAGGGGCAATTCAGTATCTTGCCCAAGGGCACTTTGGCATGCAGATGGGGATCAAACCGCTGACCTCCTGGTTAGAGGACGACCGCTCTACCCCCCCTCATCATTATTATTCAATAAAACAACCAGTAGCCTCTGACTGACTGCGTGCATCCTGCATTTTGAGTGGTGGTGACTGACTGGTTTCTCCAGTAAAGGTTGTGGTGACATGGAGGCTCCGGTTCCTGAGGGGAGAGGAACCATGATGTCATGAGTGATGTCATTCAGACGTCCAGATCTGAAGGAGGAGGAGCCCGAGAGGAGCGGAGCCACCGCCGCTGGCTGCTATAGGCTGACACACCTGTCAATCAAGGCTTCATGTGTCTCCAGACATACTTTAAAATACGTTCATCATCACCTCATTATCGATTAATAAACATAATATCATAAACCGTCCAATCAGAAGCCTTCATGAGACGTCCCGACCTGTTGTCCTTCATATCAGAAGCAAACAGCTCCTCTTCCCTGGGGTTCTACTTCCTGCTGGAGCCTTTTCAACCTGTTCACAATAAAGTTCAATTTGATTCTAATCAACTCGGTCTCGTCGTTTCTCTATGACGACGTTTATCTGACCAGCAGGTGGCGCTACTTAAAATCAACAGCTTTGTCTGAATCACATTATTGTATTGTAACTGTGTGTGTGTGTGTGTGTGTGTGTGTGTGTGTGTGTGTGTGTTGTCCTTGAATCTGAACGACTGAACAACGTCGTCCTTTTTAAAATGATCTCTCTCTCTCTCTCTGAGTGATGCTCCTGGTTTTGACCGCTCTTGTGGCCATGGCAACAAACACACACACACACACACACACACACACACACACACACACACACACACACACACACACACACACACACACACAATATACACACACACACACACACAATATACACACTCAGTAACAATCCACAGAAACAAAATGATTCCCTGGTCATCTTGTTAGAAAATTTCCCTTTTGGATGAAAACCCAGGAGAAGAAAAAGGAACGCGAGGTGGAAACAGCTGCACACGTTCATTCTTCAACATTATTGAGTCAACGTGCTCCTCAAACAAATCCTCCACCCTCAACACCACGTCCTCGTTCTGAGACACTTCTGTAATTTCAGATAAATGGATGTTGAACAGGCCGAGGACACTGGCAAGCTGCCACCACCGGACACAAACACACACACACACACACAAACACACACACACAAACGCAGAGTGTGTGAAGCATTAAAGCATCACAGTTAAAGTGGGTTTTCCCCCCCTCGAAACGGAAGTGTCCACTCAGCGCTTTTCTTCCCATCATGCTCTTCTTCTGGATCCAATTAAAGCCCTGACATGTCTCAATTTGTCGCAGGACAGGTACAATTAGACAGTTGTGTGTGAGGGTTTGTGCAGCAGCAGTGTTAAAAGAGACATCCCCATTCATTGTGTGTGTGTGTCTGCGTGTGCAAGTGCAAGTCTGTGTGTATCTGCATTAAATTGATGAGCAGAGATAGATGGTGACTTCACCATCTGGAAATCTTGTCTGGCTCCGTGCACAAAGAACTGCTGACCCACGATTCAACTCTTCAACTCCCGGGGAACGAGGGAGAGAGAGTGAGGTTAGTGGGGGGGGGGGGGGGGGGGGAGGCGGAGTGCGTGTTAAAAGTGTTTGTCATGAGCAGAGGAATCAGTTTGTGAAAGCACTTTGTTCAGACGTCAGCCGGAGTTTGTGTGCGCATGTGAATAACACACACACACACACACACACACACACTGCTGTTCTACTCGTGTACATTACATATGTTGTTTGCGTCAGACAACGGCCGACATGTGGGGAATAAAGAGGATGTTGTAGAAATGAAGTGTGAAGGAACACGACTGACACGCGGTCCGATCCTCACGTTACTGGAACACGTGTAAATGTCGGACGCACATGTTGTCAGTGAGTGTTGCAGAGAACAACTGAATCTCTACCGTCTTACAAACTGCCTTCATCGTCATATCAAAGGTCAACCACTAAATGAACATCATAAAACTAGAGATTGAGACATAAACTCCTGAGGAAAATGTTTACTGACGTTATAAAGTGAGAAGTTTTATCATTTTCTTGTCGATTTCTGTAGAAACTGAACAAACCAAACAACAAACAGACTTTTTTAAAGACGTGACCTCATCGGTTCATTTGAGCCGTTTTATTCCTGCTTCACTTTTCCCAGTTGGAACGAAAGAAAAAAAAGAAGTTGTAACTTTTAATTGACTGAAACATAAACTGAAGAAAAACTATATTTGCTTTTCTCAACCACAGCGGCTGAGTTTCATGAAGCTGAACCGGGTCCAGGCCTCGGATCCTGTGTGTTCTGGCTCACGGTGGTTTTATTGTTAGTTGAGAAAAAGGTCTCATTCGAACCATCACAGCTGAGCAGACGAGCAATAAAACTAAATAAGAAGTTCACTTTGACTTCACAAGACTTTATTACCTACAGTAATCATCTTCATGTCCGTCGTGTATAGACCGACCGGCTGAAGCTGAACACCCTCTCACTTGTGGGTCTAACTGTTGAACACAGAGACACGTCCGAGCCTTTTGTTCTGTGTCGAGCTGATAAATGAACACGGATCCATCATGATAAGACACGTGATCCCTGATAGGACTCAGACGTCCTGAGGAGAAAGAAGCCAGCAGCACGGAGGTGGGAACAGCCGAACTGCTGCTCCTCTCTCTTTCTCCTCTTTCCTGTCGTTTCTTACTCCTTCCTAAGAAATAAGACAGATATCTACATAAAAAAACACAATCACACTCGAGCGCCTCTTATCCCAGAGGAGCGCTCAGGCATCCGACCACTCAACCAATATGGTTTGAAGATTGATGGCCCCCACGGCCAATGGAACGCATTCCTGCTCCACCAACAACAAATTATCTTCAAATGAAAACTGGTCCACCGTGCTCCCAGTGCTCTCTCTAGAAACACAGAGATCCCAGTGACCCGGGAAATATTTTGTTTTTCCATATTCAGCGGATTCATGTTGAGGTGGAGCTTCTTTGAGTTATGGGACTTAATCAGCGCCACTGAGCCGCTGCTGCTGCTGCTGCTGCTTCTTTTGTTTCCTCTCTCTCTCCTTACATTCCAGCGGAGATTTTGAAATCAAGATTTTGTAAAACAAGTGTCAATGCAGATCTCGCAAAGTTGTGATTGAACGTGACTTTAGTAAACAAAACAAACATGGAGGAGGACCGACGTCGTGAGTTCTGTCACATCCTGTCGGTGACGCTTTCCGTTCCTCTCTCTCTCTCTCTCTCTCTCTCTCTCTCTCTCTCTCTCTCTCTCTCGCGGGTTTCTGACATAGCTGAGATCGAGGAGACTCCGACTCAATCTGCAGCTTTAAGACCATTTTACTGAAGAAGAGACAAATTGGGTCTAAAATCAACTTGACTATCCTCAAGTGTGCAGCAGCTTTAACTTGAGATTGGTTTGTTTGTGTAAGTGTATCTGTGTGTGTGTTTGTATGTGTGCGTGTGTCTGTAAAGGCCTCTTTTGTTTAAGGCAGGTTGTATTTGGGCCCGGATGGTTCCTCCCTGCTCTCCTACAGACAAGCTGTGTATGTGTGTGTGTCTGTGTGTGTGTGTGTGTGTCGGCCCTGGATCCTCCCGTCTGAGCTATTTACTGATACGACGGAGGAAGGATGAGTTCTTCTACACACAGCTGCTTCATGATATCACAACAAAGAGCTACTTTTCCCCGTTTTGTTTTGACCAAATATCCTTTAAAAAATGTCCCATTTTCTGATCAACCAGGCCAATAAAACATATTGATTATTTTTTCTTTATGGTTTGAGGAAGTCGCAGCATTTCCTCTTGGTCTAATATTTAGTTCTGCAGCGTCTAGTTGCTTTCTTCCTCGTGATAACACTGTTTCTCCCTGAGACGGACTCACATCGGTCCAGTGTGTGAATCAACAGGACGTTGATACCGCGGCTCCATCGCTCCAAATGACTTCATCAAACACACAACCAGCACAAAACTAATTAACACAAAAACCTGCTGTACCCACTGTAAGTCAGCATCTGGATGTCAGATGATGCAGCAATAGAAGACAAACAGCACAAACGTGAAAACTCTCGTCTTGTTTTATTTCTTAGAGGAAAAAGAGGAACATTTTACAAACCGTCTGAAAAGTGGCATCAACACGGAGGCAGCGTTACGAAGCTGAAACAACTTTGGGTGTCGGCACGTTTGCATTTCCACTGAAACTCTCCCACGGTTTGATGACTCAGAGGTTCAGAGAGTGAGGATGAGGAGACACATGTTGAAGGTGCGAGCACAAAACAAGAATTTAATATAAAAAAAACAACACAAAGAAACTTTTGAAGCTTTCGGGCATTTTTCTCGCTGACACTGATAATTGATGGTTGTGAGTGAACTGAGTTCAACTGTCGTGACCTTCAACCTCCGAATCGTGTTTTCTTTGGTCAACGCTGGTCTCGAACTTGTCATCCGGCAAACACAGGTGGTGAACTGACCCGGACTCAAACCCACGGCGTCTCTCTGAAGACGTTTGATTAAACTTTGGCCACGTTACAAGTCACAGAAGACGGAGCAGCTCGGGCTCGATGTGAGTCAGTGGATACGAGACAGGATCCAGAGAGAGTGTGAGAGAGTGGTACCACCAGCTGATGCCTCGGTTACTAATACCCACTGGTATTCAGATAAGCTCCAAACTACTTTAAGGAAAAAGAGTTATGGTTTGGAATAAATCTCACCTGCTGGATCTGACCTGGATGATTCATTGCTACATGTACTCGTGTGTTAATAAAACTGTTTCCTGTCTTTTTACCTCAATGGTTTTACAAAGTGTTTCACAGTCTTTCCTTCTCGTTCACACACACTCTCACAACGACGGTGGCGAAGGTGCTTCTACTATTAAACTACTACAGGTCCTGTTTCATGGAGGTCGCCATGTTGCACCGCCATGTTGCACCGCCATGTTTCTACAGAAGCCCAGAACAGACACACCACACACCTCTTCTCTGGATTTAATGTTGTTCTTAACTTGACCAGAAGTCATCGATAAGTCAGAGACAATGTACAGGAGAGAAAGAAAAGAGCCTTTACAGATGTTTTAGTTGAGGCAGATGTGAAAGAGAGGACAGAGGGAGAAACACACACACACACACACACACACACACACACACACACAAGGTTTGGCTTGCAGTCAGTTTCACTTGGCTGTGTGAAGTAAGTTATGTTCTGGCTGTTGCAGACAATTCTTCAAAGATACTATCTCTGTCTCCGATCGAGCGGCCGAGGGAAGAACTTCCAAACCAGTATGTGTATATATATATATTTATATTTATGTATATTCAGAGCTGAACACTGGAGTAACAAATCACAGCTCTCTCCTTCATAAGCAGCCAAATCCACCTGACACAGTCTGAAGCTGCGGATAATAAACATCTGAATTCAAACCCTTTGATTCAACTCACCACTCACTTGAAAAAGTCTAAAACAATCCTGAAGAAACCTGTGATTCATCAGTGACTTGTAAAATATCTCATCATCATCATCACATTATCCATGAATTGAAACAAGAAGGTGTCCTGTCCTCATGTAGCTTGTTTCTGAAGCATGTGAACTATGGACACACGTGATGATACGTACTTCAGCCTCAGACTGTGGACACATGCTGCAGGTACCGTCTCTGCTCTAAACTGGAGCCAAACCGATTTATCACCTGATATGAGCCTTTCACAGAAACTGACTCCGCCCTCTGCTGTTTCATTCCAGAGAAAACAGGTTCCTGATACTACGTGTACTTGAAACTACGTGTACTTGTATGTACAGTCTATGGTAAACACTGATAAAACTCAGAGAAAAAGAGATGGAACTAGAATAAAACTCAGAGAGCACCCACCTCCTTCAAGGCCCAACAGTCTCCTGTTCCCACCACCATTAAATTCATTAGACTCAGATTTGTTTAGGGATCTGCACCACACACTCAAACATATTAGTTCCCTAAAAATGTGAGACTATTATCATAAAGTTCTATGAATTATTATCTGAGAAATCAACAAAAATGTTGAAAAACGTCCTACAAAGATACGTCTGGATTCGCCCCCTGATCAGGATCAACCCCTCAATCTATTGGGTTCTTCTGTTGTTAGTAAAATACACTAACCTGTTTGTCTATATAGTGAATATAGAGCAAGACAAACTGAGGGAAATAGCTCTGACCATGAATAAACCTGTTTGTAAAGCTCCTGCAAACACAAATGTACGGAGTCCTGTACAGAAAGCCCAACGGCCACGGTGGACTGACGGACTTGTGATCTCACGTTGTTCTCCGTCCTCATCTCGTCCCTGTCACCTGCTCATAAGGAGCCGGAGTCATTCAGCCAACCGGCGCCATAAAGTAGCCAAACAGGAGTCGGAGCAGACGACCGAACTTCTGGCAGGAAAACTGAGAGGAACACGGAAACAGATACGAGACTTGAGTGTGTGTGGGTTCACCGGCGGGTCGATCCCCACAGGAACATTAAAAAAAAAAAGCAACAGTCTCGGCCACTCGTCGCATAAAAGTAAAGGTTTGATCTTGTAAATCTGTGGAACTGTGTCACTTACTCTTCTGAATGTATCCTGCTCTAATTGTCCTGGTTAATCTGAACAACTGCCGTGTTTCAAACCTCTAACCTGCGACTCTCTGATAGTGAAACTCCTTCATCCAGCAGGTTTACTTCTGGGTTTAAACCACTGCTTCCTGTCGAGTGCGTTCCTCCTCAGGGGCTCAACCCTTCAATCAAGCTGCAGGTATTAGACACACACTTATAGATATTACCTTTCCGCTGATCCCGACTCGTTGGGTTCCTCCCTGACCAACACTTCATCCTTCTTCCAGGTTTTGTTGTGCATCCACTACTTCTACGTGATTATGTTTACGAACCTTCTGTAATGTAGGACTAGGTGTTAATATCACTGACACACATGAGACCTGTTGCTTGGACTCTGCAGGACGGTCACTTGGGAACCCTCCTTCCTCAACGTTTCGCTAACAGGCTCACGACGTCTCCAGAGGGTTCAGGAGTGAATCCCGGGTCCTGGGCTCAGCCCCAAGGCGCCATCTCCTCAGTCGAGACCCAGGTCGAGTCCTCTCTCTTCCTCCAGAGCCACTGATGGTCCTCTTCAGCAGCTCTGGACAGATTTTCTAACCCTTGACGCAGCCTTGATGTTAATGTGGCTACAGCATCGTCAACTGGTCAAACTTTTGTTGTCCAAATACACCAAATAACAGACTAACGACCCGGGGTGAAAACATAACCTCCTTAGTGGAGGTAGCTACCACGTCCTACAACAAAAGAAGAAGAAGAAAGAGTCCTCGTCTCGACCTCAGCCTGAATACGATCTACGACAAAGCTCGGACCACCTGTGTCTGTAATATTCAGCTTACGTATGTGGACTCACTTCATTTGTCTGGATGGAAGTCAGTGTGTACCTGTGTTTTCATTGTAACGTGTGTGTGTGTGTGTGTGTGTGTGTGTGTGTGTGTAAATGGGGGGTGAGGACGAGGCTCAGTCATGCGGCCTCCTGCTGCAGAGTGACCGCTCGCCATGATGAAGCACCAGACACATTCCAGCACTTTAATAACAAATGAGCTGACGGGGAATGATGATGGCGGCCTATGGCTTCAGTCATCAAGTACAATAATGGATTCTTTTGACGTTGTGGTGCGACGGCATCTCCGGCTGTGAGGAACGCATCTTCTTCCTGGAGAACGGTAGGAGACGCTTCTCCTCTCGTCCTCCAACGTCTCTATCTTCTATTTGTTTTCTTTCCATCCCGACTCCCTTGAAAATCTTCTATTCCTGGTTGCACATGTTGCTCTTGGAGGACGGCCCCGACTTCACTTCCGACATGACGGAGCACACACGGAAAAACAAACACCGCTCGTGGTTATCAGAGACACGGAGAGAGATGACCACGGTGGCAGCGGGCAGGAGCTCCGCTGGTCTGAATCTGATGACCTCTGACCTCACCCCCCCCCACCCCCCCTCGCCATCTGACAGGTCATTAGGGGCTGTACAGAACGCCATCAGTCAACAAGTAACAGATTACCATCGATTCTCATTTTTGCCTCCCTCCGAATAGTTATTTCAAAGCAGCAACACTCCATCAATCATTTTGTCAATTAGTCAATCAAAAAGCTATTTGAGAAAAACTGTTTGACCTGCAATTAAAACTATCATCTAATAAATAAAGCTACACGAACGTGGGAGACGGGAAAGTGTTTCCCTCCAGTGACAAATGTTTACCAGTTATGAAAAACCATTGAGAGAGAGAGAGAGAGAGAGAGAGAGAGAGAGAGAGAGAGAGAGAGGCAAAAAAACATGAGAACAAACAACAGACAGGCAACACAGGAAGTGAGTAAATCAAAGCGCTGACCTCTGCGTATCAGTAAATCTGCCACTGGAGCCGTTTCTAAATTTACTGGTCGACGGAACGCGGAGCCTGAAAATAGATGGAAAAAACAACCTTAAAAAAAAAAAGCTTCGCAAATAACATTTCTACAACAAAAACATTTGTTTGGCACGAAAAGACAAACTGTGTCTGCGAGCTGGAGGAGGATTCGTGATTTTAAATCCGTTGTTGGGAGCGTCGCCTCGTTCTCGGGCAGCTTCGTGTTATTTGGTTTGGACGGTGTTGTGGCACCGCTGTGCTCAATACGCGGTGTTGTGGTGGCTAAAGTGCAACCATAACAACCCCCAGTGTGAGTCTGGGGTCAAACTATGAATACGTGACAGTGAAGTGAAAAATGACTTGTGCACTTTGAGTAATTATCCATCATCATAACTTCTTTTAGAATACATTAAAAACGACTATTTCTGTTCCGTATTAAATTCAAATATTAAATCTGTACTCGTGGATGTGACACGTCGTTATATTTAGATTTTCTGAGATGACGTTCTTGTGTCGTACAGAAACCAGCTGTTCATTAACAAGTTGTATCTTCGGTCTAAACAATAACTTATATTGCACTTCTGATGTTATTCAGATTCTCTTTTGATTTGGAATGACTTCATGACTTGACGCTGATTATAATTTGAATGAAAGGTCAAACCCCCAAACAAGGAACTCTCAACTTCAAATGGGGGTGAGTTAAAGCAACAGTGTTTAACTTTCACTGAGCAACAGCGCCCTCTGCAGCCACACGTGGAGATTCATTCTGTTGATTAACTGCTATTAATGTTAATCTTTCCCACTTCGTACGACTTGCTCAAAGCTACTTTACCAACTGTATTGTGCAGTGTGAAGTAAAGTGAGCTGTGTACTCACCGATTCCACCGATCTGTTCTCGACTGTCTCCGCAGTCACCGGAGCAGAACTCGGTCAGGATTAGATCACGTACACAGAGGGAATTCTAACTTTCCCTGTCATTTTCATATTTATGTATTTGACCTTGTTCAAACTGAAACTGTGGCAAGTCAGGAGAAAATATGACCCTCTGGTGAGATCATAAAGTTTCCATTTTTGCTTGTATTTGATTTGCCCTTTTATTCACTCTGCATCTCCTGGGTCTTGCCTCTCCGGCATACCGGGGGGTCATCCAGACGTGTCCCCCAGCAGCGAGGGCCCTCTCTGGGTGGAGGGCGGCGGGTCTCTGCCCCAGAGAGAACCACAGAGGTCCTGAGCCGGAGAGAGAGAGAGAGAGAGAGAGAGAGAGAAGGGAAAACGACACTGGCTCTGCTAATGGAATCATAACAGAGAAAGACATTCATCTGTGTCGCGGCTGCTTTACTATCAAAACAAGCAGAGCTGAGATGCATCTGAGTGGCTAATGGGCCGGTCACTGGGATTAACTCAACGTCCAGTTTGAGTCACTTTCTGCTCTCCTGACCAGATAAAGTCAAATCGCACCTGTACATTCTTCTGCTTTGCTTCTCTCCACCTCCACCAAGGACGTTATGGTTTCTACCTTTTACGTTTGTTAGTTTATTGACTGGATTTCCACTAAACCTGGTGGAAGGATGAGACGTGAGCCAAGAGAGAAACCATTACTTGTTGGCATAGATCCGAATAAAGAGACAGAACCAGGAACATGTGAGAGACACATTCAAAACATTTCTCAGAGGATAATTTAATGGATCTTGATGAAAAAGATCAGGTGTGTTTAGGGAACAGATAAATATCGTAAGGATCCACCTGTTGGATCCTTCATTGCTTGGGAACGGTCGGATGCATTTGTCTCAGACTTTGAAACAGAGTCGATGTTCAAGTGCAGCTTTTGAAGGAGGCTGCCCCTGAACTGGGACCAGTGTGATGTGAGGGCTGTGGGA
This sequence comes from Hippoglossus hippoglossus, assembly GCF_009819705.1. Lineage (NCBI taxonomy): Eukaryota > Metazoa > Chordata > Actinopteri > Pleuronectiformes > Pleuronectidae > Hippoglossus > Hippoglossus hippoglossus. The sequence goes on along the minus strand of NC_047156.1, from coordinate 2,895,261 downwards.
ACAGGTGTGTGCAGCCTCAGGTACATAAAGAGACACACTACGCCACATGTAAATAAGACCCAGGTAGATTAGACCTTCGTGAGACATATGTTATTAATACTTTGAAGTTATCAGATAATTCATAAACACGTTACACGACATCCTCTGTGAACCGTTTCCTCACCGGTTCCGTCGATTTGAAACAAAGTCGAAGAAAACAAGGTCAAACAAAGCAGCCGTTATCTACGAGTTCACGTTCAGAACAAGACGTACACATCAGCGACGTTACGCACGTTCACGCCTCTAAACTCCTTCTCTTGAAGCCGGTAACTAAATACATTTGTAGCATAATGGAGCTTGACAGGTCATTGTGTGTGTGTGTGTGTGTGTGGGGGGGATCTAGAGTTCAGTGCACGTGTGATGGGTGAGATGGAGAAGGGACGAGTTCTGATCCAGTCTGAGGTTTCTTGCCTTTTCAATTTTGAAAACTCGCAAAAGCAAAAAAGTGGCATCAAGAGACGAGACGCAGGAGAGAAGAGCGAGAGCGAGAGCGAGAGAGAGAGAGCGAGAGAGAGAGAGAGAGATAATGGTCGTGACAGGTTTATAGGATCCCCTGGAGTTCTCCATCTTCCCCCCCACCCGAGGGAGGGGCTCACATACCAACACCTCCTGGGGTCCAAGTGTGTGCAAATGAGTGTGTGTGTCTGTGTGACCCAGAGCCAAGATTTAGGCCCCTATACTCCATCAATAACAAAATGGCTTCATCTTGTGGGGTGGACACACACACACACACACACACACAGACAGACACACACACACACACAGCAGTAGATATATAGGCACCAGTGAGTGTTGGTCTGTGGGAGGACCATGTACCCATAAGAAGTTAAAGCCTTCCCAGGAAATCAGAAACGTATGCCTGCCGCCCCGGTGGTCCTCGGTGAGGAGAACTCAAGAGTCTCCCAGAACCAACCAGCTCCTCTCGCTCCGTTTCATCCCTTCTTTCCCCTCTCGTCTCCTCGTCCCCTTCTCGTTCTTCACGATACAGACCATAGACTGTCTCCACCTCCTCCCATCGTAGAGAAATCTATCTGAAATATCCCGGGTACAGGCGCCACCATCTTGCACTTTTGTCATTTTACAGCGAGGGTCCGCTCACCACACTGATCACGGAGCTGTGGCGTTGCGATTCCACTGATCCGTGCACTTTTAATGGCTCTTAGAGGAAACAGGAGATGACACACGGATTGGTTTATTGCATGTTGTGCCGAAAATAGACCTGTAAAGATGATTAAGAGACGGACGGAAACTCGCTGTTCCGACTTCGCTGCGTTTTTAAGTGTTTTGACGTCAGAATGTGGAAAAAAAACATGGACGCCGTCAATAAAAACGTGTTGTATTTATGTGTTTACAGCGTTTAGAGGTCACCTTGACATCGACAACAGTTCTAACCACGTTCCTGGAGCAGCAACCGTTTTTCCACCGGTGAGAGCAAAACTGGCAAAAGGGGATTTGGACCGAGGCTGATGTGATTTAATAATAGTTTGTGAAGACGCAGAAAGTGATTCTACGTGCGGTTCATTATCAGATCGTGAAGTTCACCTCATGCAAAGAGACTTAAAAGAGTGAGCAGGTGCTGTAAATCTACGGTTAAGAGAATTTCAACAAATTGACCTTTGAGGACAAACCAGCAGATGTGCTGCTGCAGTTATGCCCAAACAAGAACTTCCAGCAGTGGACAGCACGTCAGGGCCCTGATGGGATAAAGATTGGTTTTTGGTCTGGAAGTCATATTTTTAAAGTTGCAATGACAACTGGACTTAGTGAAAACTTTTTTATTACCTCCTTATGCTTTTGTCTGTTTGTTTGTTTGGGCCGGTTTAGTGTTATGGGGGCGGATCTGGATCCAGGATTGTTTTCAATTTCTTTAAAATCAGGTTTTATCGATTTATTGACATTGACAATGTGGAATAATTTGAAATCTGGCTTTTTAAGTAAATTGATATCGACGAGTGTGAGCAAGTCGGTGCAGCTTCAATTAAAAACTCATTTCAATGTGGTTTCACACGGTAACGGTTGATGTGATCTGCTGAGTTCACCTCAGGTTTATGGTGAAGTGTCATCGAGCAGGAGACAGATGATCAAGTCTCTGGATCTCTGAGGTCACTGGACCCCACTTTAACATATTTGCTGTATTTATTTTCCTTCTGTCTCCCTCCATCGCGCCTCTATATCTTCCTCTCCTTTTCCACAATGCTCCGTTTCTCTTGCACCGTTTCTCCGATGTCTCCGTGCGCAGACTCGCAGGACATGCTGGAGATAATTCATAACTCGCAGACCCTGATAACGGCTTTGAAAAGGGAGAGTTGCTCGCAGCGCAAAGTCTGGGCCCATTTAAGAGCCTGTAAATGATGCACAGGTCGACCTCTCAACTCTGCCGACCTTTGACAGCGGGGCGACGTTTTCAGAGATTATCTTCTCCGCTCTGCTCTTTTCCACGTGGGTGAAAGACGAGAGGAGTGTGCACGCTCGCATTGTGTGTGTGTGTGTGTGTGTGTGTGTGTGTGTGTGTGTGTGTGTGTGTGTGTGTGTGTGTGTGTGTGTGGAACAGCAGTGATTCACAGCGGAGGACACACTCTCTCAGAGACTTGGGGGCGCAGTCAGTCATGCTAAGCCCCGCGAAAGGAAAGGTGAAGCCTGTTATTTATCAGCGTTGTGAGGTTTCACCAGTAAAAATGTGCAGAGATTCAAACCTCGGAAGACAAACGGCAGAATGATAATTCAAATGAGGAAAAAAACAATAAACACTGAGAGCTTTTTAGTTTAGATTTCTGTTTTCTTTAAATTCTACTCGTGTTTTCAACTGTCGAAGGAGACGTCAACTGATTTACTGTGAATATAAACTCGAGATTTCCCCCAGATTTTGGGGTTTGGGAGGAATCTTGACTGTAAATAAAGATGGACGACATGACACCTCCCAAAAAAGAAAGTCAAGCCATCTTGATCGCCCCCTGGTGACTGACAGCAGTACAGGTCATAAACCCAACTCCTCCATGTTAATGAATGGGACAAAAACGAGTCAGAGCACAGGGTAAATAAACTATTTGTCATTTGTTTTCATACAGTCTATTGGGGGAATGAATTTAAAAATTATATTCCACCTATCTTAAACTCAGAGCAAATGATGAAATAGACATTTTGATAAATAAAAAAAAAGACGTCAAGGTTTCATCCGATCGTCCAACGGTCAGACAAGAACATCTGTTCTGTACATCGACAAACAAGTCATGACAGAGCTTAAATTCAGTCAGACTCTGAAAGTAAAAAGTTATTGGATCAAAAATGGGCTCAAATCGTTCAGTGTCGTTCAGATTAAAACCCTTCGTATATAAAACACGTGAAATAGACGCAGGGTAAAGAACAAAAACCAGCATCTAAATACAGAACTGTGTTACAAACCAAAAATTACAGTGAATTCGTAATTTAAACATTGAAGTAACAGAAGAGAAAAGAGAAACAGTTCTGGTGATGAACACTATTTACTGAGTTTAACAAATATAAGGTAACGTGTATTATCTCTGTTAACAATGTCGATATAACGGCTCAACAGCACAAGGTGAGTTAGGAGGAGCAGGATCCTCTCTCTCTCCATAATAATCTGCTCATTTAAGTATTTTTACAGGGCCGGTGGAGCAGCTGCACTTCCTCACCCTGAGACGGCTCAGTCCACTCACAGTGCCAGGACTGCACTCAGCAGACGTCCTCTATCCACTGCACCGTTTAATACGACTTCCCGGCCAGATTTACTGTGATGGCTTTTGAGGCAAAGAGGTATAATGTGACAAAACATGGCCCCGTAACCCCGGGATATTCAACAAGGTTTAGTGGCGAGACCCATTTAGCTGGAGGATCGGCAAATATACTGCTCTCCTCCTTTCTCATGTACAGAATTTCAATAAAATGGGGCAATAAATCAGGATTGGATTTAGAGTTCTTTAAGGGGGGGGGTGGGCGCAGCAATGGAAAGGTCGTTGGTTTGAATCCCTGGACCAGTGAGTTTGTGTTCATTTCTTACAGATGGGTGAAATTTCCTGTGTGTAAAATATACGTGCACCATAAAGGCTCTTTTACTGTAAAGACACAGAGCTGAGCTGCAAGTGAACGTTTGTTTCTATCATTGACTGCTCATGAAAATGAAAACAGGGACTATTCAATACTACGAATCTGTCCACAGACATATTAACTTTATCTGTAATAATAATAATAATAACTTTAAATGTAGAGTAACAAAGTGCTTTACAACAAACAATACGAAATTCAAAATACTGATACCAGCGACTCACTGGCCCTGACACTTCCTGTACACGACAAATTAAGATTAGTAATAAAAGCCCAACAGCTCATAACTTTAGTTTGATGCTATAGAAATGGGGTGAAATGAGCATCTTGATTGACAGCTGAGACTGACGTGCGATTGGTCGAATGGGTGCATCGGCAGGATCTGGACACCATCCCACCATCACTTGCGCCAAAGTGTGTCGTTGCCGCAAGATGTTCGTACTGCAGGATATTTTCGTCTTTCCTCCTCCTAGCGGGAGGAAGTGGAGACATGGTGTCCATCTTTATTTTCAGTCTATAGAGTAGACAGACTGGACGATAAGACTCAGCAGGTGACGGACGGACAGAATCTTGACGTGTACATATACGTTTACATGTCCGCAGTGAGTTCCATCCCCATGGTGTCCTCCTCTGAGGCTTTAACATCCAATAACACCCTGTGCTCGGGGACACGTTGATGGAATGTGAATGTCAGCGCTCTCTTTATTTACTCTCCATATAAAACACTGAGCAGTAATTAACAGCAGGTATCCTCCCCAGCCAGAGGGTAATTGACTGTTTCAAAAAGGCAGCACTTCATAACCCAGGATGTGTGTGTGTGTGTGTGTGTGTGTGTGTGAGGGAGAGAGAGAGGCAGAAACTGTATGTGAGAGAGAAACTAAACGTGTGTGTGTGTGTGTGTGTGTGTGTATTAAAATTAACTCTTTTATATTCCTCCCCTCCCACACCGCTCCTCCCCTGCGCTCCCTTCCCTCCCAGTAAGGATAAGGGTCACCAGTGGTGGGCACAGCCACTCAAACGCTCCAGATTTCTTTATGAGCGCATTAACATTCAGGCGTATTCATTATCAGTAAGTGTAGTAAGATGGACCGAGCGGGGACCTTGTGCCACCACTGAAACGAGCGCGGTTAATTTCACGTACGTGAGCAGAATGTCGGAGGGATTAGAAAACAGGGAATTTAACAAAACACTCTTCCAACAGAAAAAAGAATCTAAAGAACAACAATAATATTGATCTATTTATCTCCTTTTCCAACATGCTCAACTACACACGGTGAGAAAAGGATTGTAAAGTTTCGAACATGTGGCAGATCTGTCCTTTACATTAACAACCACAGCTGGATATTGAACCTGAGACACGGGAGGCCACAGCCAACAAGGTGACTCCGGCCAAGTTGGGTATTCAAGACATTTCTCTCCGCAGCGGGCAGAGAAAGTACTCAAAACACAGTACACAGTACGACATAGGATGCAGTCACAGGGCACAGGATGATAGGATGAGAGTACGTCAAAAATACTTCATGGGAAGTAATGTAATACTTACATAATGCACTTGATCCACAGGACGTAGTAAATAGCAGTTAAAGACAGCAACAGTTGTAGTTTGATAGAAGTTACAGTGAAAAAGGTGAAATAACTACAGAAAGTGGCGTTGACCGTTTTGAAATCACCCAAATACGTCACTGGTATTTTAGATTCTTCTTTACATGAGTAGATTACAATTTCTGTTATGTTTTATAAACCTTTTAAATGATAAAACACACATATTTGATGTGTGGGTGAATGAGCCTTCATGATTTTTTTCACATGAACACAGTCAGAACGTCGACTTATTCCTGAACATGCTGGAAGGATCATCAGGTGTATTTCTACTTTTGGCCTTTAAGTAATGCTACCAAACTTCTCTTCTTCCAGATTGATGTCCCTCACATTTAAATCCTCACACATGTGCCGCACATGCAGCCGTCGAGTTAACGAGGAGCCAAGTGTTCAGCTGCTTCACGTCGACACGGAGCCGTTTCACAGGGAACATAAAGTTAACGAGAGGCTTGTTAGAATGTGTTAATTGGACTGTGTGTGTTCGTTTAATGATTTTTTTTTGTTAATTACAGTTAAGGGCTCTAATTGTTATCTCTTAATTTATGTTAATTGGTGTTAAATGGATCCTGTGTCTCAAGTCGTAATTACAACAACAACAACAGGAGCAGCAGAGACAACACGGTGTCGACCTCCGGATTAGAGTTCCTCTGAGACACGCTACCCTGATTAGCCATGAAGCTAATTGATGTTAATTAGCATGTTAACAGTCACCGGCCGGTTTTACTGTGGCAGCAGCGTCTGGTCATGGCTCTTTATTTGTTTGGCTTCTTGCTGTGAAATGCTTGATGTGCTGTGAACACACGAGTCCAGTAAAACAACTGTAACTCGGGATATTTAGTTGTCTAGGTAAATTTATGCTTATTTAAAAAACTGTGAACTGTAAACCAAACGTTTTATTAATAAATATCATAAATATGATAATTCATACATGTCAATACCGTGTTTAACGATGACATCATGTTAATCTAACAACGTAAATATAATAACATCCAGTGGAACAATCAATAACCTCAAGTACACAATCGTAATGTGACACCAACAAATGAACAGTGTTTGTCCACTGGAATAAAATATATAGCGGGAATTATTTATAATCGTAACAAGCACTTTTACAAATAAAACATACTAACAAGCTATTTATTGAGCTGTATAGTATAAAGGAATGAGTAATAACTATAAAGTTAAAGTAAAATCCTTCAGAACAAGACCAATAATTCCCTACTTCGAAATTGAAAGAGTCCAACTTTTAAGAAAACTTAACGTTAGCAGATCTGACTGCTTCTACAAAACGCCGTATGTGTATGTGTGACCCATAACTACAGACACAGTAGCATCCGTTAATACCTCTGATGGGTTAGTTGTCAGTTTTCCGTCTTTTGGGCAGACGGAGTCGCTCCGTGTTGAGAAACTGTTCGATTTTGGAGATCTGAGCTCTGAACGAGGCCTGTTGCTCTTCCCTCTCCTGAGAGAAGGACGGTTCACAGTCAGGGTCAGAAACAGGAGCTGCAGCTCTGCTACACCTGAAGAGAGGAGATGTTAACATCAGTCAGTTTTACACAGATTGATATATTTCTAATGATGCAGCTCTTTCAGATGAAACCCCCGACGTGAAGCATCACAGATCGAGCTTCATTTGTAACACAAACACAACTGAACAGTGGATATTACGGTGAGTTGATGCTTTGCATGCAAACCTAGAAGTCATCATGAAATTATTTCTGTAAATGTCTATGGTAAATATATTTATTCTGGTTCACAGACAGGGAGACACTCTTTCTGTACAAGGATGAATAGGGGGGGGGGTCTTACCCTGGAGTGGTCGGCCATGACAACCCACTGAGGGAGGTAGAGACTGGAAAAGAAGTGATCGACAGAGAAGCTCTGCTCTCCTACCGGAAAATAATAATAATCATAGAAGTCAAACACCTACAGCAGAACAGCCTCATGTTTGTCTCGTGTTGAACCTAAAAAGAAAACAGAGCATTTTCAAAAGCACATTTAATTCTTGCTCAAGCCTCCTGAGGAAAGTGAAATGTTCTAGTGAGAAGCACATTGACTGATAAACAAATGCAGGACAGACAATAACCAGTGGCAATGATATGTAACAATATCCAGCCCAGAGAAAGTAGCCAGACCCAGGCTGAACTCTGTGTGACATTCCCACTGTTCCCAGTCCACAGAAAACAAGGCTTTGGCCTTCACTTCAATTTGTTAAACTATCAGAGCGAGGTTTTTTTTTTTCTCCTCATACTCGATGCTTGTTGCACTTTATCTCCCTCAATTGCCAGCACCTGGATCTTATAAAGCCCCAGTGACAGTTTGTGGTGATGGTGACAAAGGAGGGAACGAGAGCGTGTGAGCGAGAGCGAGAGAAAGAGTGAAGCAGAGAATTAAAAAAAGCGAGAGAAATGGCCAGAGAGAGGAGGGAGAGAGTGAGTGAGTGACAGACAGATGATGAAGTGAGAGTAGGAAGAGAGAGGGTGAGGGGATGGATAAAGACTGAGTGAGTGAAAGAGGAGAGGCACCCGGGCATCATTAGTACATTTTCTTCCACAGGCCGTTCATTCTCTGCTCGTCTGCTCGTCCAACACACGTCGGCTTCATCCTCTCACTCAACATGTGACTTAGCATTTGTCAGAGTTCTTCATTTCTTAAATAACTCTGAGATATTATGTGCATTACGTTCACTGTGTTGACCTGAGCTAATATTAGCTCGCGCTCACATTCTGAGCTCGGGGTAATGTCTCGCCCTTATGAGGAAAAGTCAGTGTGATGTAAAAGACACGTTTGTAAAGCTTTAGCGCAGATTTCCCCCGAGGTCCAGTCAGACACATTTTATAAGATGATGAAGCTCGGGAGCTGGGGAACAGAAAAACGACCTGAAAGCCATTTATTTGATAGAGAATCGTTTTTATAAAGAGTCACTCTGAATTCCTCTGAGGCAGATCGTACGTTTCTACATGAACAACAAGCTGTGGCAGTTTCCTGCTCCAGGTTACGGTTTAAACTGCGACGAAACTTGGACGTGAGCTGCAGCTGTTGAAATTAAATTTGCCACAAGGCTGCAAGTTGAAATCAGACAATTGGGAATCAGTGATAAATCCCATGATAAGGAAATAATCAGTGTTTTGTCTCTGTTGCCCTGTTGCCCCTGTGTTTCTTGTAGATGTTGATACCTCTGTCCGTTTGTTTGTTTGTCAGCCGGATTACGCAAAAACTATTGAAACTACTTTTGATGAAACTAGGTGGAAAGACGGGACATTGACAAAGAAATAAATATATAAAGAATGAATATAAAGATGGATGTGACAGCTCCATGTTTCGCTGCCTTACAGAACATAAACCCCTCCTCTCACATGTTAGCTGATGGGACACGGACCAAACCAAAATAAACTTTCCTCAAAGATGGTTTCTGTCATTTCAGGTAGTTCTTTTCACACTGATGATTGTTCCAAGTGTTTATGTTTCTGATCCATTTGAATTTAACATTTGGTTATTTGATGATATAAAAACAGGTGAAAATGTCTTGATTGACGGACTCTGGATATTTTGGCTTCATTTCTAGATAGCGGGAGGAAGTTCCATCTTTATCTACAGCCTATGATTTGGACAAAGGGGCGAATCCAAGATTTTCTTTTTACCATCTTTAACTTTGTGAGATGGAGGATGTTTTTTTTGATAAATTCACAGTTATCCCAGGATATACAGTAATTCATGTACCTTAAACAAATCAGGCACATTTAGAGGATTGATATCTATGAGTGTGTCAACTTGACTGACTTTAAGGAGACTGTTGGTGGAGATAAGCTCTCTACTCTCTACTGAGTGCCATTCTAGTTGTTTAGTGTGAGGAATACTTTGGATCATCAGTCCGTGAGCACGAGCTGTCCCGAGAGTGGAGTCTTACTTCACCACAGGCTCTGTTACTGACCGTATCTGCTGCCGTTGTCTCGTCCAGAGCTTTCCACTCTCCCTGCTGCTGCCTCGCGGAGGAAGCTGCGTTCCCAGAGACACTGGAGGCATTCAACAGATCCGACGCCCTGGTAATCACCAAGGGGACTGAGAGGAATGAGGTGAGATGGCAGGAAGGTAAGAATGACTGATTATTAGTGAGGGTGAGACATACAGATGTACCATAACTGCATGAGTTGTTATTTTAACTGAAAGGATCATACAGGCCCAACCTCTGCTGTGTTGGCTCTTAGGGAACATGGTTAATCTGCTGGGAGGAAGTTTGAGGCGTCCACCAGACCCACTCCTGTTCTGCTCGGATCCCTGAAAAGGAACCAATGTTTTCAAGAGACAGATTATTAACCCGAAAGTAGAACTAGAACTTGAACTAAGAAAATGAACATACATTTTTTATATAGAATTTCAACATAAAACATTTTTTGCATTATTAACTCTGAAAAATTTAAGTTTTTACATTGCCAAAGAAAATTTCTTTAATATAGATTCAGCAAATATTTCTACTACTTACAATATGTAAACTACACCTGAAGAAATTGTATTCATGTGCAGCTATGAGAGTTCCGCAAAATCTAACCTGATATTTTTTGGAATAACTTTAAGTTCAGTTAGTTTTTTACTTTAAATTAGTTTTTTTAATTTGTTGAACTACTGAATTAAAGCCTGCGATATTAAAAATCTGTGGTAAACAAGACAAATTAGACTGAAATAATAAAAGATTTTCATCACGGCCTCTAAACGGCTTCAGTTTCTTGATTTTACTACCTGAGCAAACTGATGCAGGACTGAGACCAGATCAAAAGACGACCTGGGTCCAGCTGAGGGGACGGACGTCTTCAAATGAGTCTCACTTTTCTTGGTCTTTTCATCTCCTGCGTCTTCTGGTTTGTCATTTTTTATTTGGTCCTGACGTTTGCCAGATTCAACGTCTTCAGTGTCCATCGTGATATCGACACAGACGTCCTTTAAATTAGTTTTCATCTGTATAATCTCACTGTCGCAGTTTTCTTGTGTGTCCACATTTGCCTGACTTTCCCTCTTTTCACCAGAATCATCTTCATCCAGAATCAGAGACTTGATTTGTCCCTTCTGTTGCTCTGAGACCTCCTGACTTTGAGGAAATGGCTGTGGTTCGACAAGTGCTCTCACTAATTCACATTCTTCACTCGCATGTTTATGACTGGATTCATCTGTTTGCTTCATGTCGCTGTTAATGCCAGAGGGATTATTCTGTTCTGATTGTGCTGCAGTCGTCTCCAACTCGCTGATACTGATAATAATGTCTGTTTGAGCAGCTGAAGGAAGCACAGCCGAGCCACAATCACTCAGAGGCTCAGCTGCTGACTTGCCCGCTGGCGTCTCTTCTGGGGTTTTCTCAGAAACTTGATGACTTAGGTTTGGCAGCTGAGTGAGCGGCTCGGCGTCTGGAGTTTGAACCTCAACTTGACGGACTTGAGTGACGGATTTAGGCCCATGATTGACACTTCTTCGGCCTTCATCGGGACCGAGGGCGAAGAGAAACTGTCCTCTCTCTGTCCCACAGCCCTCGTTCACATGGCTGGAGTCAGCGTCCTGCTCAGTGGATTCCTGACAGTGACTTTCCGTGCAGTGGGAGGGCTCACAGACAACCAGTGGTGTCTCAGCGTCCATGAAGTCAACGACCTGCAGTGTGTTGCTCTTCTCCGAGGAGCAATCAGTGCTCGTCTGGGTCGGTATCTGTGTTGCTGGTGTCTGCTCTCCTGTCTTTCCTCTCTGCTCTGCTCCGTCTGACCCCTCGTCTCTTGTTTCACTCTCAGAGTTTCTGGTGTCCTCAGCTTCCTCTGCTGACCGCTGGCCATCCTCTCGTCTGTCTGCAGAACCTGTTGTTTCGGCCATTAGAGTTCCTCTCTTCTCTCCAGGGCTCCCTCCCTCTTTTGCATATTCTCCTTGGACGTCTTCTCCATCCTGCTGCTGCTCTGTAACTGTTTCCTCCAATTTCTTGTCCTTTTCTTGTCCCTCATCATCCTTCTTTGCATGTTTTCCCTCATTCATCCTCGTGTTCTCCACTTCATCATCTTCATTTTTGTCCCTGCTCAGTAAACCTACAGGCCCTTTGATGAACCCATGGTCAGGGTTTGATACGGCTGTAGTGTCGCTCACACAGCTACCGTTGCTAATCACGAGATCATCATCAGACGCAGAGGAGGGCATATGAATTGAATCTGAAATGACACAAGCATTCGTTATGTGCTTGTTCAACATATTGGTGTCATTGCTTGATGTTCCAGAATGACTGCAGGAGCTGGAGAGGTTGTTGGTGACACGTGGACGTGTAAACAGATCTGGAGAGTTGGGGGCTTCTTGTCCTGTAAGAAAACACAATGTACACATATATTTTTTTCCTTCTGCTTGTCAAATTACAGTATATCGGTAATAAAAATGCTTGTGTATCTGTATAAAATAAAATGCTGAATTCTCAAATTCAAGTAATAAAATGTGTTTTTAACTTTAGTAACAACTACTATCCAATGTATGTTTTTTGGCTTTTATTAATACTTATACTTTAATACTTATACTAATACTACTAGATGAGCCCTTCTCCCGTCTTTGTCTATAACTCGCCAAACCTATTGAACAGGTGAAAGGGAAAGGATAAACCCTTTGCCCCCCCCCTTACACTGAAGTTATAACAAAACACATATCTGCAGCCTAGATAAACAATTACAAACATGAGCTGAGTATCAACTCTGGCTCCTACATCTACTGCATGTTTATTTGTGGCTGGCTGACCATCAGTCGCTCCAGTGGCACCGAGCTTCGTCACAGCTCCTGTGTGGTCGAGACCGTCTGGCCGTCTCTGAGAGGAGGCCGCGTGCTGCAGGCGGCCGAGGCTCAGCAGCTCATCGCTGGGTTCGATAGGAAGGACGACCTGGGTTGAAACGCTGAGGCGGCTCCGACTGTGGTTTCTCGTCTTGGTAGAGAAAAATAACAGAACAAGTCACATTCATCCATTCATACACGCTTCTACAGGCCCTGCTTTTTCCATAACACATCGTTTTTACTCTGATAGAACAGTCGTAAGGTGCAATTTAGGGTTCAGTGTCTTGCCCAAGGACACCTCGGCATGCAGACTAGAGGAGACGGGGTTAGAACCATTGACCTTCTGGTTAGAGGACGACTCGCTTTTCCTCCTGAGCCACAGAGTTTAAACGTAACTGAAACAGCTTTGTCTTTGTATGCATACGTGTATTTATGAGTGTGTACCTCTAATTCCAGTATGTGCTGTGCCTGCTCTTTAGACAGTGAGGACACCTCAGTGTGTCTCTCATGAAGCTCGTCCAAAGCCTCCTTCACTGATCGAAGCTCCTGCTGTTCACTCTCGATGTCGTCCAGAAACACTTTCTTCTGTTTAACACAAACATCAACAGATGCACGTTAAAGACACGACCGCTCTGTTTAGCTGTTTCACTACGACGCGTAGATTCATCAGTAGTTTCCTGACATGACATATTTAACTTGTCAGACGGTTCAAACGACAGCTTCTCTTCTACCTCTTTGTCCCAGCTCGTCATGGAAGCGGCGTGGCACTCCATCAGTCGGGCCACCTTATCTTCCAGTGCCTTGCTTTTGTCTCGCATCACTTCGTGTTCCTGCTTAAGGGCCTGCAGTAAAATTAATCACCCATGGGATTTTTAATGCAATACTAAATTTTTATGTGTTTATTTAACGTGAACAGAGGGTCTTAAACAGGGCAGAGGAGAGAGAGAGGGCTTCTTGCTAATACAAATCAGTTGGCTTGTGACACTTCTCACAATCCTGATTTTAATAATTTAATGAATGAACGGGTGAATTAAAAAAGGAGAAGGGGGTACAGAGAGAAAGGAAAGAGAATAATAAACTGTAAGGCCGTAAATGGAGAATAAACACACTAACTATCATTCAGTTGCGGAGGGGATCACATTCACTAATGTCCACATTCACAGATGTTCATGTCGTGATATCACATTCATCACATTTACGAGAAGAAACGATGGCCGTCATTTATTTCCGTCCTTGTGTAAATTCTCTCCATAATCATTTAAATGGACCCTGAAAAATTCCTTGTGTTTTCAGATTCTGTAGGTGGTGCATGAGCTTGACTGGAGAGAGAGACCACCCCCCCCCCCCCCTACCATTCAAATCCATCGGTTAACAAATAAAACACTGATGGATATGAACCAAATAAAGTTTAAAAAGGGGACAAGTTAAAAGTGACACCTCTGAGTTTAAAGTAGTTTGCCTAGAAACTGTTCCAATCCACACATTCTCAGAAATAGAGTTTAATATCGGTTTTGATGCTATAATGCTCTGGTTGCTTTTCAGTGCTTCAAACAACGTCCAACAAAACACAATAATTGTTTCGTTTCCGAGTTTGTTGTTGTGTTAAGATTCAGTTAATAAATCTCAACAAATAAAGGCAGATTCATGCTCTTTACATCCTCATTTATACAAAATATATTGTTTATACATTTATATACTCATGTGTCTGTGTACAAACTAGAATCAGAGGAGGAACTCTGGTACCTGGTGCTGGTCTTCTTGTGTCTGCAGCTCCAGCTCGACTCTGTTCACTGTCTGTGTCTGACTCAACAGAAGCTGCTGGTTATGCTGCAGAGAAATCATTAACCTCTACACAAACACACAAACACACACATAATATAATGTTAGTAATCACACTGAATACTACACATACTACATCACAGTTACAGGAACGACCAGGGTTGGATTCAGAAATACTTTTTTCTTCCAGTGCAAAGATGTAATTTTCAGTTTTACTTTAAAAAGAAGATAATTTACAAACCAGTTTAACGTGATGGTCACATTTGGTTTCCTTGTTTTTAATTTACCTGCTTTTCTGCTCTTACAGCAACGTTCTCCTCCTCGAGTTTCTTGATAATTTCAGTTTCCTAAACAATTAACAATTAGTTTTGGTAACTGGCACATAGAATATATGACATTAAAATTCAGTATATATATATATATATATATTCACTGGTCGTCACGTACCATCCTCAGTCTCTGGTGCAGTTTCTCTACATGCTGCTCTTTGCCCGTTTGACCGTCGTGGAACTTGTCATGTGTGACTGACATCATCTTGGTTTTAATCAGCTTGGTATTCACCTGCTCCAACTCCTGACAAAACAAGATACTGGCAAACATTTCTAAAGTACAAAAAGATCTGAAAACATGATGGCACTTTTTTCACAGTGGATTTCATGGTTCCACTTCCAGGTCAGGTCTCAGGACTCCTAATCATAGATTGGTTCTAGAACCGCACTTTATGGGTGCAGGACATTTGCAGGTGTCTTCATACTGCACCTTCTTCAGTGACACAATGTTCGCTTCTTGCTTTTCATTTGCAGAAGTTAGTTTCTTGTTGATTCTCATGGCCTCATCAACTGCAAAGAAGGCACATGGTTAGGGACCGTCATTTATAATGCTCTGACATTGCTGTGACTTAGTGGCACAAGGTCAGACAGGAAGGGACCTTTACAAATCAAAGAATATAACTTTTTATCCAAACATTTTAATTGGAGTGAAACTTGACATTTGCAGGAAATAATGCAATGTTGAGAATTCTATTCTATTCTAGTTATATAGTGTTTTTTAATGGTTTCTAGCGTATTCTGCATACTCTTCAATAAAGTGAACACTACATAAGGTAGGTACTGTACCTCAGTAACAAACTCATGTACTGTATGTACCTAGATATGTGTAGAACATTGTTAGTGCAGTTATATTTGATTGTATACTTGCAGCGTTGTGCAGCTTCTCAACAAACAAAAGACATCTACTGATACAACATGAATATATCTGCCGTTCTGTGTATCCATCCATCCTTTACCATTTTGCTGTAGTGCCTCGTGGCCCTTCTTGACCAGGGCACACTGCCTGGACAGGGCACTGAATCGTTTCTCCACCTCCCCCAGCTGGTTCAGGTGACTGTCCTTCGACCTGCTCTGCAAGGATAGTTTCTGCTCCTGTGGAATTTAAACAAAGAAAAGAGCACTTTCTATTGAGAGACAAATTAAACAAAGAAAATTGTATTAGACGCCATTAGAGCTGTAATTTTTTAGGTTTTTGAAGTGAGATTCAAACACATTCTGAATTCTGTGTAGGAGTAATTTATGCTTTATACATTATTTGTGCAATATTTAACTCAACTAAAAGTGTATAGAGACAATTCTTAGAGCCTTCTTGTGTTTCTCCATTCCTCCACACAATAGATAAGGTATCGAACAATGAGGGAACAATACAGACTAAATGTAAATATACTGTATTGTTTTAAGATTATTTATGTGTGGTTTCCAACCTCATTTATTATGAATAGCATGCGTACATCGTTTTCCTTTTAAATCAGAGGTGCTGGTTTGCATTATCCTGCTGCTTATCCCTGCTACTGATCTTTATCGTAAGCTAAGCCCGCTAGCCGCTGGCTCTACTGCTGTCTGTCAAATGTTCCATGTGGCTTGCTCAGCTTAAAGACTTCCACAACACAAGAGGAGGCAGAAGGCAGAGGCACAGTTTGTCCGACACTGAATACTACAGTGGAAACAGCTGTCAGGTGATTGAGAGGCTGTGCTTTAACACAGCGAGCATCCGTCTCTCTCAGTGGGATGAAGGGTATCAACCCGGCTCATGCCTCAGGGCCTTTTATCGCCCCTCAAACTGTCATTACAGTTTGATTGTGTGTATCAAGCTGATCAGATTCTTTTCCCACTCGCTCATTTCACTCTCATTCTCACTCCCTCCGCTCCTCCTCTACAACACGGCAGCGCTCGTCCACTCCCTCATTCTGCTGAGCCACTGTTATGAGAAGAAGGTTAAACCGAGCGAGGCTCAGTTATAAAATATTTTAATAGAGATATTTTCTCTGCTGTGCTGGCAGTTCAAAGTGTCACACACTCCCTATCTGTTACTCCTGATGAGCTCTTCCCTCCGAACCCATCCCTCCTTAGCACCGTTCCCTCATCCTCCTCTTTTAATTCTCCTCACTCCCACCAGCCCTCTGTCAACAGTTTGTGTAAGTGGAAGATTCTTCCTCACCAGCTCCTTTGATTTCTTCTCCAAGTTGAACTTCAGCAACTGTAAAACAGCAGTAAAAGAAAATCAAAAAAGATAAAGGTTTTTCTGTTACGGGTAGCAATGCATTGTGGGTTATAGTGCGTGAATTGAGAGTTTCAGCACAGTCACCGAAGATGCATCATATTTATGTTCTGCACATACAAATAACAATTAGTAAAATTATAGACTGTTGAGTTAATCAGATTTTCAGTCATTTAGGATCAGCCACCTTTTCTAAACTTGAAATGAATTCAGGGTTTAAATATATATATATTAAATACAACGAAATAATGTATATTATAGTAAATATTTCTGTGATATGTATTATTTATATAAAATGCCTATAATACATAAATTCAAATTAAATTATGTGTTCCCTGTGTATTGATGTAGGCTCGTATATAATGATCTTATTCACTGTTCATTTGTCAATCCAACCCAAACATCTTCAGAAAACAAGAACAGAACAATCATCACATTCAAAACAATAGAAAGGTTGAAATTATTGAAATGTTTAATTTGTTGAAATTAATTTTAACAACTGCTTTACACAAGCAGCACTTATTAAAACCCCAGAGAAGACCTCAGATAAAACCTTTAAATTGTTGCAAGGTTGTAATTACTTTTGGCCTTTTTATATGTTTAGTTTTAGTTGAATATTTGACGACTTCTTCTCATGATAAATAAAATAAAATAACTGAATATAGGAAATATGATTTCCTCATATGCAGCAGTGATGGAGGTTGTCAAGGATTTGTAAAGGGATCAGGTTGAATATCTTATATGTGCAATCCTGTTCACACTATATATTTATTCATGGTTACATCATATATGTTTCTATTTTTTTTAAATTTTCCTTTATCTCATTTCATCTAATCCTGTTAACAAAGACAACACATTACATGAGAGCAGGAGACGCCGCAGCATCTTGTTAATTTTAGGATCAAATGACAACCCCCTTTTAAAAAATATAGCCTTAATTACCAATACATGTTATGGTTATTCCTCCGCCCCGGGTTATTTATTAACTAACTGCAATGATGGATTATTTTGGTTTCATTATGGATTAATTGAACCACACTGTTCCAACGGAGCTCAAATTTGCAATTTAGCAGTTCATCAAGGTACGACAATTAAATCCCTTCAGCCCAACTGCCACGGATGGGAAAATGTGTTAAATTAAAGAAGTCCAGCCGACCGTGTCACAGGAATGAGCACAAGCGGGCCTCACTTGAGCCAAACACTCCCAGATAGAATATCAAAAACAGTCTCTATTGTCTCTGTAACACGGCTGGGCTGTTAAAGTGCGCTGGACCATGGGGACGGACGTATATCACCTCTGGGGTGTCAGGCCCCGAAGACAAAACGCTCTGGGAGCCAGACTGTCTCAGGCCTGTGCATCAAAACACAACGTACCAGAGTCTGGTTGGACACGAGCTTTCTTTACATCATCAAACACGCTGGACTGTTTGAGGGTAAAGATCTGTGTGTACTGATTTTACAGAAGAAAGAAAGAAATTAAAGAGAGAAAGGAAGTGGACAGGATGAGTGGGAGGACTCTGTGTGTGTACATGCATATGTGTGTGTGTGTGTGTGTGTGTGTGTGTGTGTGTGTGTGTGTGTGTGTGTGTGTGTGTGTGTGTCTTTCATAGGCTCACCTCTAGGGACAGATTACAAACTAAAGAACAATTCATTGGGGACAGTTTGTGTCCAATTGAAGACAAATGTCACGTCACCAATTGGGGAAAAAAAAGGTGATTTTTGTGTAAATGGTTATATTCATCGGGTTCCTCTGCTTCTGGACTGGGTTTCTTTTAGCACTATTGTGGTTGTGATGATTAGATTTAAATAATTAAAGTTAATTTGATTAAGCAGGTGAAAGCTTTTGTTAGCATCCGTCTGTGAGCGCAGACACGTGACTGTTTCCTGCACGCAGCACGTTTCATTCCAAAATCAGGTCGTATAAAAATCCCTCCATGAATTACACACAGTCAGAGAGAAGAGTCCGTAAGTGTTGTACATCTCAGTACCTGCAGCGACCTCAGTTCTTCTTTCAAGTTGTTAATCTCCTTGTCCTTTAACTCAGCACTGACCTGGTATTTCCCCTGAAATGTTATATGATGAGTGACAAACGAAAAGCAGTAAATACTAAAGCACAGCGCAGAGGAATCCGCTCCGAGGGTCAAGATTGTGCAACTGAGATGAGAGAATTTACTGCTCCAGTAAAAACATGAACTGAATAAAATGCTCCGAGTATCAAGTTGACATTTTTTAGGGGGGGGGGAAAGCCTCTTCGTACCTTCTCCTCCTCAATGTTTCTGATTTTGGCCTGAAACTTGAGAGAAAATAAAATGATCAAAAGGTTTTGAATGGATTGTGCGACGTCATGTTTAGACATAAATATAAAATCCTACCTGCTTCTTCACACTGGTGAGTGACTCTGTGTGCTGATTCACGCCCGTTTCAATCTGATGCTGGAGGGATTCCTGTCGTACAGGAAAAAGAGAAGATCTATCAAAACAACTAACGATTTTGTCTTTTAAAAGATCAAATATGAGGAATATGATTTCCTATTGTATTTTAGGAAACATAAATTGAAGACGAAATAAATTAAAGATGCTGTGAAGACAAGAAAGTTGAGTCATACCCTCTCCCACTCCAGCTCCTGTTTCTCCAGCACCAGTTTACTGATCTGATCCTCAAAGTGCGTCTCTGCATCCTGCACCATGGAAACACCTCGTTAACTACTTACTTAACAAAGCTCATCCACAGACCGGGTGTGTAAAAAGATGGAGGACATGACAGCTCAAATCGTCTTGATCTCACCTGCTGGGTGACTGCAGTATAGGTCACAAACAAAAGAATCCAATTACGCTTGAAATTATTTGTCTCAAAGAAGCTTTCTGTCCGTTCAAGTGTTCATGTTTCTGTTAAGTTTGGTTTTTAATCAGTTATTTGATGGCCGAAACGTCATGATTGACAGCTGAGAATGATTCCCAATTGGTCGTGTACATGTGTTGACAGGACTTCATTACTTCCACTCCATGCTGGATCAACGGCGCAAGATACCAGGATATTTTGGCTTTATTAAAAAAAATACAGACGAGGTGACGACAACTGATAAATAAAATAACAACACAGTAAATGAAGGTATGCTACAGACTCAAAATCCATTATATCCTCCACTCCACGGGCAGATAACTCTCTTTTGGCCCAAACTGCAAAGCGCTTTAAGTTTCCGTGGGTCTTTCCTGCGTATCTTTTGAAGAAGCACCCGGAGAAAAGAGGAACATTAGAAGGGAGGTGATATTTATGGAAAGTCATCCCTATCCTCCCTCTTCCCCTCGGAGAAGGCAGGTAAAAGTCAATTGCTCTCTATATCCACAGGACTTTTTTATGTGCATGTGGGAGCTGGTTAACTCACTGAGTTTATTTTATAAGTTCCTATTAAACTATGCTACCAGCGTGGCACTGCACTTAAAAGAAAGGAGTGCACAGGAGATAAAGCTGTTACTTTTCCACACAGGAATAATTAGTGTGTGTGTGTGTTTTTGTGTGTGTACTACTTTTTATACCCTGGTGTGGATTTTAACTGAACAAGAGGGGACGTGAGTCGCTCGTGGGGCCAAAATTGAGGTTCCCCGACATGCAGAACATAGACTGTACACAAAGATGGATGATGCGTCTCCACTTCCTCCCAATTTCCAGAGATGAAGCCCAAATATCCAAGATACCAACGCTCGATGACGTCATCTGGAGCCAGAATCTGTGCAGTACTGGAGCCGTGGTATCGAGGTGCCGCCAAAACGCGATCGACTAATCACGAGTTATTTTAACAGCATCAAATAACTAAGAACTACGTAATGTGACAAACATAATCCTTGAGAATAATTTATTTGACGTGCATTTTGACTTTTTAGTGAGGTCCATGTACCATCTATTAAAATAGGGGAGGAAGGGTTGACCTATACTACAATCAGCCACCAGGGGCAATAAGGACACTTTGTCTTCACTTCTGGGGAGTTGACATCGTCGTCCATCTGCTTCTACAGTCTATGGTCCTGACTGATTTTTGTTTTTAAGGTTCAGATTGTTTTGGGTTGAGTTAAGATTTAATTGTGAGGGTTAAGGTTAAGTTAAGATGCGAGTGAATACATTATGTAAATTAGTTCCCCACAGTGAATCGTGTACATGTGTTTAACAAAGCACACAAAAACTTTATAAAACCTGGTAACTCATGTAAATAAAAGTAGGATACTGTACATTAACTGAAGGTTGGCGACACTAAAATCAAATTTATATTTAGCTTTTACTTATTATGTGAAAATTCATGACGGTTCACATCATATATTTGTCATGGCTGTTCATCTCTTTGCTGTTAAATTGCTGTTCTGAATGGATGCTTTTTATGGGGCATTAAAAAAGGATTTTAAAAAGTCTCTCCCTGTGAATAAAGATGTGATGGGTGTGTTTGATAGTTGAGTTGGAAGAAGTTTCGACCCAGTTTATCCCGCTGCACTCGTTCTTGTGTTCCTACACTCAGGGTTAATTCTACCAGTACAACACAGACTAAAGCAGTGGGCCGTACCGTATAAAAAAAAAAAAAAAGAAAAAAGAAAGCTGTTGGAATTTGACCTGCTCAGGAATGTCCGGCACCATCATGACATCCTCTCGCTTCTTAACCTCTCCACCCGGTGAACAACACAACTGCAAAGAGCTGCTCTGATAACAGCAGCGCCTGAGGAGGATCAGCCTGATATGCCGTCTTGTGTTCGTATCCCAGTTAACACGGCTATAACAATAAAAACTAAATGACAACAAACGACCAGCATCCCATGTTTGCTCCTTCTAACCTTTAAGCACACTGTGGATGTGTCGTCAGGTTGAAAGTACTTGCTGGAGGCAACAAACCATTATTTATTTTTTTTACTTTTACAAACAGTTTTACTTTCTACTTATTGGTCAGGGGCCAAATGGCTGGTGTGTCCCCCATCTTGATGCAGCGTGCTTCAAACCCGGCTGGCTCTTGTCCAGACTGTTAAAAAAGGGGCAGCTGGTTTCCTCTAAGGACACAAACCAACTCCTCGATCATTTCTATTAAATTATTCTGCTCTTTAGCCAAATGTCCTCTTCACTCTTCTTCTCTGTAAATAAGGATGTGACGCAGGTACACAGAAAGTAAGCAATGCTGAAATAGAGCTGCCTTCTATATTCAGTACAGTTAACTCTTTAGATTGGTGGATCTGAGGGATTTTAAGATATTTCTGAATTGGTAAATGTTATTACTTGAGGCGTCTAAGAAATTGTTCAAATAAATGAAGAAACATTTACTTTACATGCCATAATTTTAAGGGATCACCAGCTACAGTGGTTGGGGACCACTGCTTTAGATCAGGATATCAAAATATTAAGATCTTTTCAACATTCTAGTAATATAAATGTCCACACATAGAGAGGAATTCTAAAACTATACCTTCCGAATATGCAGCTCCTCTACAGCTTCAAGTAGATGAGTTTTAAATTCCAACAACTGTAGTAAGATGGTTCCTCCGCTTTCTCTTTGACAGGAGGCGCTGGACAGAGACAGGCTCTCCTCTTCTACCTGAATATGAACAAAATTAACAGTTTAACCACATAAATATGTGATTTATCACTTTGGTAATGTACATAAACACAGTATATTCCTAATAAATATCAGGAAACATGTAGAAAATATGTTTTCAATATCTTTCAATAGAACTTTTTCACAGCAGCCATTTGGATATGAAACAGAAGGTAACACAGGTGTCGATAATCACACTAACGACGGCTTTAACCTTCATTAATGTGATTGTTGACACCTGTGTTTACCTTCTCTATAAGGTCAAAATGGCTGCTGTGAAAATGGACTGTTCTTTGTATTAAAAACATGTTTCAGTTTATCCTGACATGCATAAACAGTTGATGTTATTCATGTCTTCTACCCTCAGAAGTTGTGACCTACAGCTGTGTGTGGAGCCGGTGTCCCAGACTCTGCACCAGGATCCATCGGGTTGTTTCAGGCCAAGGTCCCACTGAGCTTCTTCTTCCTGCTAATCAACAAAAAAAAACCACATTGTTGAAAAAGGTTAATAGAATAGGCTGTTTAATAAGCAGTAACACTTACACGCTTATAATTACGTCCTCATCTGCAAGTTTTACTGATAAATGATTTTATTAGAAATAATAGGCTGGCACATTAAAGCCTCGTAATGTTTCTCAATCACGGCAGGCTCACCTAACGGCTCTGGAATGACCATTAGGGTTTTTTCCTTCTTTGTTTTACACCGCTTCCACTGCAGTGGGAAGATTACACCTTGATAAGCCATCTAGGTTCAAATGAACCAGCCCATTGACACTAATAGGGGTCAGAGCAATAACACTGGCTGAACAAATTGCGCTGTCAATGCTTTTTAAATTATCTAGGTTATTTAATTTGACCTGTGGATGGTCCTCTTCAACCGTCTCCGTCCCCTCAACATAGCCAAGAGACTGACTGGCACACACACCTACTGGAAAATATGACTATTTAAGTGGGAGGTCTCCACTAGCCACTGATCTCTTAATAGAACAGACCTTTTTTCTCCCATTTAACCTGCGCTGGTATCAATCATGTTGGGAGAATTAAATGATCCCTGCCAGAATTGGCTACTATCATAAAATGACACTGTGACCCCAGGCAGAGGAGGCAGGGGATGTGCAAACGTGTGTTAGTGTGTCAAAGTGATGATGCACGTGTGTCTTCTGTGCACAGCATGAATGTGTGTGTGTGTGTGTGTGTTTGACTCTGAGTGCGGGAGGAAACCACAATGTCTTTATTTGCTTCTCCTGTGATTCAGTTGAGCAGGTATTAACCACCGTCTCTAAGCCATGAAAAGACAAATTAAAAGAGCTGCCATCCATAAAATGGGAACGCTTCTATCAAACAGCACGATGTCCGTATTACCTTCGGGTGAGTTATGTCGGTAACTGTGTAATGCACAGAGGAAATAAAGTTGGAACAAAGCGCTGGGAATGTACTACATGTAATTACAGTGCGGCCAACAACAACACAATGTTAAACCACCGCGGAAAGTGGACTTCAATGGCTGTTTTTACATTTTGTCATGACCCAGCATGAAAAGCACAGGTGTAAATGATAAAATCCTGCTTTGAAACAATAAAATTCCACTTTACTTTGATGGCGGTGGTGCTGTGCATGTTGGCACGACGTCCGACCGGGACACTGGAGTGGAACAGAGCCCTTGTTAAATGTTATTAGTAACACCTGTGCTTTTCCTTCTCTAAAAAGCCAACATGTCTTTTACACGACACACAAATTGATTTGAATTACTCCTTTAACTTATTTTTAATACAGATGTATACTTTATTTCTTTTTACATTATTATTCTTATATTATTTATTGTTATATTCACCGTCTGTCGTAACTTTTTTATCTTGCACTGAACAGAAGTGGCACTTAGAATACTATTGTATTATCTTGTACAGTGACAATAAAGACTTTTATTTATGAATTTCACTTCTTTCAGCTCTTTTAATCGCTTTACCTTTTTTATTTTGCTTATTTGAACTAATTGGTTCGAATTGTCCTTTTTGATTTTTAAATTCCTTGTTCCTTGTAGAATATAAGATAAGATGAGATAAGATAAGATGAGATAAGATAAGATAAGATAAGATAATCCTTTATTAGTTTCACAGTGGGGACATTTGCAACATTACAGAAGCAAGAGCGCAGTGAGGAATAAACATCAGTAAATAATAAGTATAATATAAGGAGATATAAGGAAAATATAAAATATATAGATGAGTCAAAACCAATATATACAGTGTTAACATATGTACAGTGAAATATAAATATATGTTAACTCTGAACTTAAGGTGTAATTGAACTTAATCTAAGTCATAGTCTCCTTTATCAGTTTAATTTCATCCTTAAGAGATTTAAAATTATCTCCATAACAGATAAATCTTCATAATGTTGTTTGATAACAGTCGTAGCTGATGCTTCCTGTTTAAAATCAGATTTCTATCAGTGTTTGACTTTACACTTCAACTTAAATTTACTAAATTAATCAATTAAAAGTTAATTACAGCCTTTTTCTGTTAAACATAACTTAGCATTTAGCACGAAGCTAACTTGTCAGGGAAGGTTAGCTAGCATAAACCTCCAAATTGCTACCACATATCAAACAAATAATAATGTAGTAAGTGAATTAATTATAATATGTATTATTTTAACGACATATTAAGATGTTAATGTCACTGGATATTAAAAATGTCGTTGATTAGAGTGAATATCTGAGAATAAAAGTGGTTTAATGGGAAATATTTACCTTTAGTGATTAGCTCATTAGCCTGTTAGCCTGTTAGCTCCCGTACAAACGTCCCTGAGGTAAGAATCAGGAGGGGAGCTGGTTCCCTACAGCGCCCCCTGTGTCCGGGCTGTCAGGTGAACAAGCAGAACTTTTCTAAACAGATCGATGTGTGTTTTAATTGTGAGTATATTAAATTCTATGATAAAGAATAAAAAACCTAGAAATACAATTTGAAACTAAAGGGCCTTTAGTTTGGGAACACCTGTATTATAAGACCATGGTTTTTATATATATACAGTCTGTGGTTTATGTGTCTACATAAGATGGTTAACCACTAGCAGACAGGGAAATGGAAATTAGTCAAAATAAAACTAATCAATACTCGACATTTATACATTCAATTGCTTTTTATTATCAATGTACAGAAGTTATGGCTTTAAAGTAAAATAGTACTTAATACAGGATGACAAAAAATAGTGTATTTAATGTTTTCAAACCTGTTCAGCACTTTAAACCTGCTTTATGAATAAACTTTAACTGACTTTTACTTGACATCTTTACTTTGGAGCCTCAGAGGATGAAAAGTTTGGGAATATCTGTTTCTGCTTCCATCTCCAAGTCTAAATTTTCCTTGAGCACCTGAAGGCAGCATGACTGACCATGTGTCGTTTTCATCATTCATGAATAATGTACATTTATCATGTGTTCCATCATATGTTCTCATGTGAAATCAAGTCAGCACGTGTTTGAGTCAGAACAGTTTGCACCATAAAACTCCTGTAGCCTGTGAGCTTAATGTGATTTAGTGATTGCTGCCATCTAGAGGTTCAAATTAAATACAGCACCAGACATGCACAGGAGGCCATTGTGCATAGTCACGGATCCTGCACGTGCGGTTCACCTGCATCTGCCCAACATGGCTTCAATCAAGGAGAGAGCTGCGGCCCTGAACCTCGCAGAGAAACTGTGTGTGCGGCCTCCAGGTGAGTTCATGACTCAGAGAGCTGCAGCACATCAAGGCCTGGTCGTGCAAAAGGAAACACTCAATGCTGTGTGCACCAAAGAAAACAATAGGTTGTGTTTGCACAGAGATAAAGAGTCTCACTGCTTCTCTGCACTCACACCCTGCATAAGCCTTCTTACCTTGAGAAAGTGTGTTTACCTCCATGCTCCTCTGTGTCCCTCAGGTTGTGGAGTGTCTGGTAGACCTGCCGGCCTCCAGTCCTCCTCCCTGTGGAGCGGCCTCCTCTCTCACCTCAGGTCCACTGTGACCGTGAAGCGTCGACGGGTTCACCTCAAGTCCCACAGCGACTGTTTCCTCGGCTCAGAGGCTGTAGATGTGGCGACTGGGCATTTAAAAAACATCCAGGGCTTTGAGGGTGTGTGAGTGGGGCAAGAAACTGGGTTTTACTCAGATTTAGATCAGATAATTGGTGATCTGATAGTTCAGTATGACCCAAAACCATCCTCTTCTTTTTCTTTCTCTATATCTTTTATACTTTATTTAAACTACAGGTGCAGACGTGTCTCGGGACAAAGTGGTGAGCGTGTGCCAGGCTCTGTTTGAGTGTAAGGTGTTTGAGGCGGTGGGAACCAAAGTGTTTGGGAAAGACAAGAAGCAGGATTCCTTTCAAGACAGCAAGAGTTCCCTTTACAGGTACAGACATATTTGTTTTCTTGTCACTCCCGC
The DNA here is from genome assembly GCF_009819705.1 of Hippoglossus hippoglossus. Taxonomy (NCBI): domain Eukaryota; kingdom Metazoa; phylum Chordata; class Actinopteri; order Pleuronectiformes; family Pleuronectidae; genus Hippoglossus; species Hippoglossus hippoglossus. The sequence goes on along the minus strand of NC_047156.1, from coordinate 2,868,489 downwards.
TGCAGAGTGATGTCCGTTCATTACATCACAGTGATTATAAAAACTTAAATACTTTTAAAATGTCAAACACAGGTTTGTAAACGTGCACATGCCTTCAGTTGATGAGCTGGACAGAGTCTTGCCGGTGAACGGGATTCAGAAACTCTTCTGCAGCCCTCCATCAGTCAGGTACGGAGTCTAAATCATGTTCTAAGTCAAGTTTAAAGTTTAAAATCAGGCAGATTAAATTTGAACACTTTACAATTTATAAATCTCTGAAAGACGTCAAACCTTTACCGACTCACATCATATAGTCTAACCTGAACCAGAGTTTTCAGGAAGCTCTGATGTCAGAGGATGTCCCCTCTGAGTCGTCTGTGTTTTGCTCCTCAGGCAGGAGGAGCAGGTGCGTCCCACCGGGTCACGTGTCCGCCCGTTAACTCCTGTCAACTTCACTAAGACGTCCACCAGAGCAAAGCATCCGGACGCTCCTGTCACCAGCAGCTTGTCAGTGGAGGCCGTGGTGGACAACCAGAGTGTGAGTCCCAGCAAACTGCAGACGGACTCCGTGTTACCTCAGTCGTGTAGGTCACATGTGTTTATTCACCATGGGAACAACCAGGTCATGGTGTTTTTATTATTCTTATTTCTTGTCTCTCTCCCCTCCTCAGTGGTAGATGAGGTGTGGCATGAGCAGACCCTCCTCAGGCTGCTGAACCTGGTTGAGCTCCCCCTCCTGGAAGGGGTGCTTCAGTGCAGCCAGACCCTGTCTCCTCCTGCTCCGTCACACCCGCTGTCCCACAGTAACCCAGACCTGATCTACAGCAGCAACCACCTGGACAGACAGATCCTCAAGGCCTTCAGGGAGACTCAGTGTGTTGGAGCTTTGAAAAACATTTTCTGTCTAAATTAAGAGCATATTTTTCTTTTTCTTTCTAATTTGCTTTTTTCTTCCTCTTTTCTTCCTCTTCATCAGGGAGGACAAGTGGCTGTGTGCAGCTCTGGACTGTCTGGACTTCCTGTCCGATCAGCCTGTGGTGGAGCTGAGCCGAGAGCTGCCTCACTGGTTCCCTCAGGACCAGGAGAGCTGTGACCAAGCACCTGCTGGTTCCATCAACCAAGATGGAGGTAACTGCTTCAGATGTGTGTCAGTGTGTGGGATCGGTCATCCCTGCTGATGATGCAGATCTTCTGTATTAATTCTGATCTGTGTGTCCACATCAGGCTACAGCAGTGATGAGCCTCGTCTCTCCCCGAGTGGTCTGGCCCAGTGTAAACTGCTGGTGTACAGGACTCTGGTGAAACACTACAGTCACACAGACCAACCTCCACTGCTGCCGCAGCACATGACTGACTTCTACACTGCCGTCACTGACCTGCTGGGTAAGAGTCTCACACTCATTGATTGATTTATTTCAACCAATAATCTATATCAATACATCAATAATTCAATTCATCACATAAGCAGGGTGCTTTTGTAGGTGTTTCCCAATTCCTCTACACAATAATTCAAATATGGTAATACCAGAGAACAGGACAAGCATTGTCACTGATGTAAAGCCTGTTTGTACCTCACATTAATGCACCTTGGCTGATCCAATCACTGCTCATGTTGCTCAGCATCAGTTTACCTATAATCAATTTTTGAATGTCCTATTTTTGTCTCTGTCTCGACTCCCCAGTGAACGCTAAGTTAGACAAAGCCCTGGAGGCTCTGCAGCTGAGCTTGAAACTGCTGCCACCTAGCTGCAGAGACGAGCTGCGCAGGCTGCTCACGTTCATGACTCTGGCCGCTGATCCACAAGCGATAAAACTGGATAAGGAGGTGAGAGCTGGTGTCTAAATCTTATTTTGGATAATGCACAATTAAAAGTCGTTGATGTGACGCAGCCTCTTGCGAAGCAGCAGGAGAAGTGAGACTTTCCACCACAGCTCTTCTGCCTCTTTTCTGTATATTTGTACGTTGACGATGAAGATGTGCCGTTGAACCCTCAGATGGAAAACAGATTAGCAGTGAAGAGGTCTTTCTCCAGAGCCATCGTCCGCAGCAAAGCTCTTTCAAAGGAGAACGAGGACCTGCTCGTGGTCTTCATGCTCAGCAACATAAAGGAAATCTTCAAGGTAAAACAGGAACACTGTCACTGCACTGACATCTTTTGTCAGGAAATCATTAGATCCTGTGCCACCAAGACATTTTTCTCTTTGCTCCAGATACCAGGAGTTCTGCACAAAGGAGTGAGTGAGAAGCTGGCCAGCCTTGTACAGGGGACGCAGCCCGATGTGACGGGTAAATGCACCAGTGTCCATCACCACAACATAAGATAAGATGATCCTTTATTGGTATTTAACGTGCACTTTGACTTTATTTTGGCACATGTGCCATCTGCTAACATGGAGGAGGAGGCGGCAAGGTTTGTGACCTGTACCGCAGCCTCCTACCAGGGGGCGATCAAGATGCTCTGGCTTCACTTTCATGTCGTCCATCTTTATGTTAAGTCAATAAATAGACAAACATGTGCAGCATAACTCCCACATGTGTCATTGCTGTGTCACTGGAAAGTTCCAGTTGAACTCACTGTTAACCCTGTGTTTTTCCTCTGTGTTGATTCTGTCCTCCAGGCTCCACGTTGTGTCAGCAGGTCTCCGGCAGGACTTACTCTGACGCCACGAAGGAGACCACCAAGCAGGAGCTGTGGGCTCTGCTGAACGGCATCAACACCAACACAAAGATCTCAGCCAAGGAGAGGAAGCGTCTCCTCGGACAGTTTTACAGAGCCCACCCGGAGATATTCAACCAGTTCTTCGGTGACTCTGCTGTGAGCATGCTCTAGATTTGTGAGGCCGGTGATAGACTCTGTCTCTAATATTATAAACTGTCAATTCCTTCAGCAGCTTTAAAAGGAGTTTTTGACTTTTACATGTTTGTTAGTTGTTGTCTAGTTAGATAAAAGCTAACTGACTTAAAAGAAATGTTTGTGACGTGTGAAGATGCATATGAGGAAAATCACCTACGGGACATGATTGCATTTGTATGTATTTGCTTCCTAAATAAATAAACAGTTGATATATTCTTGGCTCCTCCTGAAAAGTCTCATGTCTCATGTCTGTCACAAGCTTCCTCTGGGGACAGATTTCACACTATAGACGTATTTATTGGGGACAAAAGTTAAGCATTAACTAGTTATGGTTTGAGTGAGTCAAATTGTCCCGACCATGTCTCCTCCCTTAGTCCACAATGGTCCACCCACCATCCTCAAAAAAAGTATTGACTTGCTTCATAACCAGTCTGTTTTTACCTGCTATTTATTAATAAAAACTAAAACTATTAACTTCAATAAATCTATTTTTATAAAACTAAATATCAACTTGAAACAAGAATAAAATAGATTAAAACAAAATCAGCACCTTACTTTTATTTTAACTTAATTATTATTGAATTATTAAATTATTATTATAATAATTGTACTTCTTCATTGTACTCTTGACTCTGTGTTAACTTGCACGTGACAAATAAAACTATAAATAAAACTCAATATGATCCACAACAAAATAAGTTTGTGTGCGCGCGCGTGCGGGAGGGGGGCTCGACTGTGACGTCACGGTGACCACACCCAAACCCGGAAGTGTCGGCCGGTCTGCCGCAGCAGTGGAGGAACGTTCGGGATCGAACAATGGCGTCTCTCTGGTGACTGCCTGTAAACAAACGTGCGACAGCGGTGAAGTGTTCATGACGGAGCAGCGCGTCCATTAGGTTTTGTTGTTGTTGTGTCGTCGTCGTCGTCGTCGTTGTTGTTGACAGTCGGGAACGCGCAGATTTGAGCTAACGTCGCAGTGGAGCTGACGCACCTCGATCCTCGGAGCTAACGGACACAAGGTGAGTAGCGTCGCCGCGGATCAGGCCCTGGCTGCGGCTACAGTCACATGACCGCGATGCTTTGTTGTGTTTACATCTGTGGAGCTCTTCATCCTCCATCTTCATCTTCACCCTCCATCTTCACCCCTCACAGACCGGTGACATGTGATAGCATCCCTGTGTCTGTACTGTGACATGAGGTCCACAGACAGACAGATCATTTATTTAATTTATTGATCCAGTAGCAAACAAAACAGTCAAACACAAGAGCATTAGAATAGTAAAAGGTCAAAATGAGTCCAGAATAAGTTCAGTGCAGTGAAACTACTACAAAGCTTCACTGTGAAGAAGTAATATGCTAATGCAGATACTGACAATACAAATATTAGAAGTATAAGGTGATGCCAAGTGACCGAGGCAGAGTATTGAAGCCAAATATAAATACAGATTTAGAGATAAATAACTGAAGCTAAACAAAGTTGTGCATTTGACAACCTGTATGTAAAATAAAGTGAAAACAGTGCAAGAGTAAAACTTAAAATCCAAGACTAGAGATATAAAAAAATATAAAATCAAATAAAGCTAAACATAGGAACTTCCATGACCCGGATGACTGAGAATCTCCTCAGACATACATGTGTAGCTGTTACATACCATTACACAGTATTGACCAGTTGCTTCATCCCACAGACTCAAACATGCCAAAGGAGGCAGATCACCAGGATGGAGGAGGAGACGAGGAGGGGTCGAATGAGGAAAGGGCTGAGGAGACGACGAGTAAGAGAGAGCAGGAAAATATACCCTGCGGTCAAACTCCACAAGGTGAGGAACAGGCTTTAACTGACCGTACGGAAGGTAAATAAACACAGACACACCCACCATGTGCACATGAGGATAAACTAAGGATTCACACACTCAGAAATATCATATCGCCCTCTGCATCGTTCTCCTTTTTGTGTAATACTGCTAACAAACAAACAGCCGATGGAAACACAACCCACTGGGCGAAGGCAATGAGTCTTTCTTTATTCACTCATCAGGATTTCCACAGCTCTGTTGAATTCACTGAATTAGATTTTCACTTCAACATTTCTAGTCATATGTAATTTGCCCAAACTTTCACATACAGCCACATGTGAGAATATCTCCTCGAGGAGCAATTGTCAAGATGAGCAGCAACACAAACATGAACTCAGTCGAGAACACAAACAACCCTGTTTTTATTCGGTGGAGAAGAAACATGAATGTTCTAGTACAGTAAGTGAAAATAACCGTCCACTCACAAGCCTGTACCTTCAGGGGTTGGCAAATAAAATCTTCCTGCCTGCGATGCCTCTCTTAACCCTTCAACACCACAGCTCCTCTCGTCCTCATTGTACTTTAACATGTCCTGCATCGACGTCATGGACGTGTGCACAAATGAAGACAGAGTGGTGGTAATGTTGACAACAGAGGATGAAACCTTACACCTCTGTGGTGTACAGCTGCTTATCAGTCAATTATATTTTACTGTAACAGTGATAGCATAGTGTTTTTAAGCCGTGGCCATGGTTTTCAGTGCAGTCACATGGTTGTTTACCCGCACACACCACATTTAATGGGATTGAGACAGGGGGCTTCGGATGTCAGGCAAACAAACACATGCAGTTAGTGACACACCCTCAGTGTTTTGTATGAGGTCCAGATATCAGCTTCCCTAGCCTCAGTTGGGGTCATGTTTAAAGACCTGCGTGTTGGCACATTTACCTTTTAGATTAGAACAAATTAATAAAGAAACTTATCCCACAAAGACACAAACCTTTCTTTTAATTCTGAAAGTTGTCACAGAATGTTTGACATGAGATGTATAGTGCAACAACCCTTTAATTTTAAAAATGTGTGTCAATGTCCTGCTTGGCGAATGAAGACGTTACAAATGTGTGTGGGAAACTGGGACTTCTTGTTCCTGCTCATTTGTAGGAATACAGACTTTGCTTTAAGGCAGGTGGACTGAACATATCTCTCAGTGGATCCTCTGACCTGCACAACATTCCCACTAAATTCCATTGAACATTTTCTTAACCATAGAATGTAAATAGAGATGGAAGAAATGAAGGCTCCAAAAACTGCAGCCAAGGCGTCTTGATTGCCCCCTGGTGGCTCACTGCAGTACAGGTCATAAACCTTGCCTCCTCTATCTAAACATGGACCAAACTAAAAAAGACAAAGTACACGTTGAATCTATTTTTTTCAAAGATGGTTTCTGTAATTTTTCAGTGTTTTTTAATCACAGTTTTAATTAGTTATTTGATGATGTAAAGAAAAGGGGTCAAAGGTCACGATTGACAGCTGAGACTGACTCACGATTGGTCGAGAACGTGTATCGACAGGACCTGGATACCACGGCTCCGGATGACCTCCCCTGTGCAAGATGTCTGAATACAAATTCATTTTAATAAGATGGTTATTTCCTCCCTCACAGCGAGCGCTGTCAAGTTCGTCTCTGTGGAGCAGATGATGCACACGGCCAAAGGTGTCTCCAACATGACTCTGGCTCATGAAATCATGGTCAACCAGGCGTTTCAAGTCAAACCTGCAGCGCCACCTGAAGGAAGGTGAGGGTTCGATTTTTATATTGTAACTGTCGCATGAGCCCTTGTCCTCGCATGAGGTTATTTGCTCCTGGAAAAGTATCAGTGCATCCTTTGCCATCTGCACAGTTTGGAGCAGAGATTGAAGGAGGTTATGCACAAAGCATTCTGGGATACCTTGGAAGAACAGTTGAAGGAGGATCCACCGTCGTACACACACGCCATCAAACTACTCGCTGAAATCAAAGAGGTGAGGCAGGGGATTCATTTGATCCAGGAAGTAAACCGGTCCCAAATCCTCAGGGCTCAATTCACACTTCAAATATGATCCTGTAGAAATTTGTCACCGCAGCAGGATTATCTTTATGTGGACATTATTCATCCCTCCCTACATTTAGTCATCCACTCTTTCTTCTCAACAGATTCTTCTGTCTTTGTTTCTGCCGAACCACGGCCGTCTGCGCGCCCGCATCTTGGAGGTCCTGGACCTGCCCCTGATCCAGCAGCAGGCGGAGAATGGAGCTCTCGACATACGTAAACTGTCCCAGTTCGTCATCGGGATGATGGGCTCGCTGTGCGCCCCCTGCAGGGACGAGGACATCAACAAGCTGAAGGACATCACAGATATTGTGCCGCTGTTCAAGTAAGACCAGAGACAGGAGAGGCAGTAATATCAGCTCTGTGTGTTCCAGGCCGCAGTTTATTTTTCGAGTGTGCAATTTCATTCCAGTCCATTTCCGTCCAGAAGTTAGTTCTGGGGTGACGTCAGTTTAGACGATGATAAAAGACGAGGCCAGCAGGTCCCCAGTATTAATCCAGACTTAATGAGAGTAGATTAACAGTAATAATCATCAGTTGTTATGATTGTCGTGTTTATGTGTTCACAGTGTTGGTTTATTTTCTCTGTTCTCCCCCTTTTCTAAGGGCGATATTCTCAGTTCTTGACCTGATGAAGTACGACATGGCAAACTTCGCCCTGAGCAGCATCAGGCCTCATTTGATGCAACAGTCTGTTGAGTATGAGAGAGGCAAATTCCAGGAGTTTCTGGAGAAACAACCAAGTAAGGAGGCTTTGACATTATTAATCATTTATTGTATTATTTATGCTGCCAGCATTACATAATGGGCTGGAGTATACGGTTGGATGTAAAATAAAGAATTAACCTTCCTAACTAGAGATTAACATGATGGCTGTTCTCCAGATGCCTTAGACTACACTGAGAAGTGGCTGGAGGACACAGTGAAGTACCTGAGAGAGGCCAACCAGGACAGTTCCAGTGCTGCCTCCTCCAACCCTCCCTCACTCCTCCCCCTTAATGTCCACAATCAGGCCTATCTACGTCTGATGAGGTGGGACCACGCCTCAGACGCCTTCCCAGAGGTACACACCCTCGATCCCGGAGCTTATTGCTGGGTCTCGGTTAATTGTTCATCTCTTTTAAGGTGTTCTTGTTCTTTTTTATCTGCCACCATAAACTGTATTCCTCCTCCTCCTCCTCCTCTCGATAGACAGTGTTGATGGATCAGGCTCGATTCCAGGAGATGCAGCAGAAGGCTGATCAGTTAGTCCTGCTCTCCTCTGTGCTCCTCATCGTCTACACCACAACAGGGGAGGCCATCTCAGGCCTGCCGGGGCTGATGGAGACTCTTAAAACCACCGTCAACGTCATGATTACAGACATGCACAAACCGTGAGTGCAAATACTTGACTACTAAACCTTTTAACGCTGCTGGTATATGTAATGCAATGTATTAGTGTTGCCACACTTACATAACTTCTTCCTGTCTGTCCCAAGGTCTTTCAGTGCACAGGAGGCCTTAGCCACCATCGGAGAGAAGATGTGTGTTGAGCTGAGTCAGTGTCTGAGCCAACATGGCTACTCTCCTTTCACCGCTGACAGAAAGAGCATTCTGAAGGGACAGATCTCTGCCACCATCCAGCCAGACAACACAGTCCGCAAGCTGATGGGTAAAGACACTGACACCTTTTGAGACCATATCAACTCAGCTACAGAAACCCCTGGTGGCCACACTACTTTAGTTGGTGGTGGGAAACAAAGACGTACACACTCACCCCCACTCACCACTTGCTGATTGGGTCTTTTTGGTCATGACGTAGCCTTTCGCTGATTCGTGAGGCTCCTGTCACATGACCCCATTGGGGAAGAAAACAACCAGTGTAGAACTCAACATGGAGAATCAATTACAAGTGTTTCTGACCCTGTTGTCTTTGCTAACAGCTGTTGTGCAGTTAAATTATACATTTTAAGATGATACAACTGTTTATACATGCATATATAAGAGACAATGCTTTTATTTTATACAAGCAACACAACCTACAACGTGGGGTTTATGTACTGACAGAGAATTCCTCCTCCTCTCCTCTCCTCTCCTCTCCTCTCCTCTCCTCTTCCTCTCCTCTCCTCTCCTCTCCTCTCCTCTTCCTCTCCTCTTCCTCTTCCTCTCCTCTTCCTCTTCCTCTCCTCTCCTCTCCTCTCCTCTCCTCTCCTCTTCCTCTCCTCTCCTCTCCTCTCCTCTCCTCTCCTCTCCTCACCTCTCTTCTTCCCCTCACTCTCATCTTCTCCTCTCTCCTCTCCTCTCCTCACCTCTCTTCTTCCTCTCACTCTCATCCTCTCCTCTCCTCTCCTCTCCTCTCCTCTCCTCTCCTCACCTCTCCTCTCCCTCTCCTCTCCTCTCAGACTCCCGGGTTCAGACCTATCTCCTGGCTTCCCTGGAGTCCAGTCAACAGAAGACCCCTGTTCATCTCCCAGGAGGTCTGGCTCCGGTCAGCAAGGAGATGAAGGAGCTGGCTGTCCAGTTCAGTTGCCTGGTCAACTTCAACAAGCTGGTCTTCTCCCCGTTCTACCAGAAGATTCTCCAGAATATACTGACACCCAGCACGGAGACGTAAACACAGCAAAGTGGTGAACCCAGGTTTAGTTCTGCAGTTTCTCCCTCACAAGTAACCTTTCATTCTAAGAGAAAAGAGTTGACGCCTCAAACTGACGTAATGAAAAATCACTGACCACCATCCCTACTGCATTTACTCACAGTGTTGCTTATTTTATAAATCTCATGTACCTATGTGCTTTGTCAAATGGTTAGCATCCTTAGGTACGGTATGAAACATCTAAGATATATAATCAATAATAATAATAATACTAATTAAATATTAAGGCTACAAGTCCAGACCTTTATATATCAAGTGTTTCAGTAGGAAAGTCTTCACTGGTCAATAATTTCCGGAGTTAAGTGTATGTCCTCTTGCTTTTAGACCTGGAAGCTTTACAGTATGTTCATAGCCCAGGAAACCGCCTCTATCTCTGCCAATATTTAGTTACTGAGCTTTCTCAGCCTGTTGTGTTCAGACAGAAACGTGTTTATGAGAATGCGCGCACCTGTACGACAATGTCATCTACATTTGTCGAACCAGCCGCAGTTTAAAACCCCGTTGACCTTTTGAACTGCATGTTGAAAGCCTCTCTGAGGGTCTGAACATTTGCGCTGGCTCATAGGGAATTAAAAGATTTGCTGTGCAGCAGGGGCCAATACCACGCAGTGTCTAAATGTTATCATGACATTCATACAAAGCCAGGCTATAAATGAATAGAGTGGTACGTACGACGCTTTCACCTTTTTAAAATTCCTCAAACACAAATAGGAGCGTGGAGGGTGTGTGGAGTTTTTATATCCGCTGGATGTAAATGGATAAGATACTTCGAGGTAAACGTGAGGAGGGAAATCACACTTTTGTTATGAACGAGCTTGAAGTGTTACTGAGCTTTTTTAGTTTACTTCAGTCACACTCACACCTTTCACCTCTGATAGTGTTAAAGATAGTTAGGATATTAATTCTTCACATTCACGTTGCTTTGTCTGACAAGTTTCTAATGCTGAATTTTAGCTCGTGTTATTATTTATTAGTAATTATTGAGTTTTTTTTTTTACTGGTAATAACACAGTGTGACAAAGTAAAGTAATGTATTAGGATGATTTTTCCTGTTTATGTGTTTGCTTGTCTGCCAAAATGTTAACAGTGGTAAAAATGCAAAGTTCAGCAACATGCGGTAAAACAAACACAGTAAAAAAAGTCGTGTCCTGAATAACAATGACGTATATGTGTCCAGCAGCAAATAGTATTCTGTTTTATTTCAAAGCTTATGATACTCAGTATTATTGCCTGTACCTCGTGATAACACCTTTCTGTCCCCCTGACTCGCTTTGTGTTTGAGTTTTGTTTGTTTATGAAGTCACAGTGGAATTTTCGTGACCTTTCGTGAATCCCAATTAAAAAGTGAAACTGACCCAGTTCGACCCTGTGTGTGTGTGTGTGTGTCTCTGTGTGTCTGTGTGTGTGTGTGTGTGTGTCTCTCTTTTCACATTTGTAGACATGTTGACACGTCACAGTAGGAAAGTCAGACGGAGTGGGTTGTATAGCTCCAACTTGCCTGTTTGTGATATTTAAACAAAATTAATCTTTAAATAAACACAATTTCCCAAAACTCGGCCTCTAAAAATACACAAACTGAACAGACGCCCCAGCTGCTGCTGAATTTCATAAATGCAAATACTCATGTGTTTGCATTGATCAAATTCCTGAAGCCGACTGACACCGTGCAGTGAACCTGCAGTTTTTTGGCGTCTGAGACCTGAGGCACCGAAAACTCTGTGTGTGTATAATCCTGTACATGTATACGCTCAGATACTGATTTATTGGTTAGATATAAAAACTTTTACTTTAAAGAATTACGTTAGAATAAGAAGTATGTTTATTTTCTTGCTATAAGTTCTATATAGTTGATTGTATTTTCTTTTTATTTATAGTTGTTTATACAAACACTAATAAGTGAGCCTTAATCCTGCTCTCTTCCTGATATGATGCTATTTTTTAAACCAGTACAACATCATTACATTTATGTCATTATCTATTCAAATGCAATAAGCACAATCATTTTATCTGGAGCATATATTTATTTTACATCTAATATAGAAGCTTTTACAGTTTGAAGTGTGTGGATGACATTTTATTAGTGTGTTTGTTGATGTTTACTCTTCTTCCTTCTTTGAGAAACACAAACAGCTGTTTTCAAGAAGATGTATAAATAAAGTTATTACGTTTCTCTCTCTCTCTCCCTCTCTCCCTCCCTCCCTCTCTCCCTCCCTCCCTCTCTCCCTCTCTCTGTATGTCTCTCTCTATCTCTCCTCCCCTTCTCCCCCCCTCTCTCTCTCCCTCCCTCCCTCTCTCCCTCTCTCCCTCTCTCCATGTCTCTCTCTCTCTCCATGTCTCTCTCTCTTCTCCCCTTCTCTCTCTGTATGTCTCTCTCTATCTCTCTCTCTCTTCTCCCCTTCTCTCTCTGTATGTCTCTATCTCTCTCTCTCTCCTCCCCTTCTCCCCCCCCTCTCTCTCTCTCTCTCCCTCCCTCCATGTCTCTCTCTCTCTCTCTCCCTCCCTCCATGTCTCTCTCGCTCTCGCTCTCTCCCTCCATGTCTCTCTCTCTCTCTCTCCCTCCCTCCATGTCTCTCTCGCTCTCGCTCTCTCCCTCCATGTCTCTCTCTCTCTCCTCCCCTTCTCTCCCCCCTCTCTCTCTTTATGTCTCTCTCTCTCTCTCCCCCCCCTCTCTCTCTCTCTCTCTCTCTCCTCCCCTTCTCTCCCCCCTCCCTCTCTCTCTCCTCCCCTTCTCTCTCTCTTTATGTCTCTCTCTCTCTCTCTCTCTCTCCCTCCCCCCCTCTCTCTCCTCCCCTTCTCTCTCTCTCTCCCTCCCCCCTCTCTCTCTCCTCCCCTTCTCTCTCTCTCTCTCTCTGTATGTCTCTCTCTCTCTCTCCCTCCCCCCCTCTCTCTCTCTCCTCCCCTTCTCTCTCTCCCTCCCCCCTCTCTCTCTCCTCCCCTTCTCTCTCTCTCTCCCTCCCCCATTCTCTCTCTCTCCTCCCCCCCTCTCTCTCTCACATTCCACACATGCGGAGAAGCAACAGGCTAACACCCCGGAGCAGCAGCTGCAGTTAGCATTAGCATTCAGTGTCTGTGAGAGAGAGCGAGAGCGAGAGAGAGAGAGAGAGAGAGAGAGAGAGAGAGAGAGCGTGCTTGTGACGGAGGAAGCTGCGATGGTAAAGTTTAGAAACACGGAGCCTCGTCTCGACTAGACGCCGGGGCGACGCCAGCTGAATCCCGGGGCGGTCGTGGAGATCATGGGCCGTGGCTGGAGCAGCTAAATCTCCCCCGCCGTGGTTCGACTTCTTTTTCCGGGCTTCAGATGTGCGAAAAGTCGCTCGGTGTCTCCTGGTCGTTGGACAACAAGATGGCAGCAGCGGCGGCGTCGGTGCAGGATTTGACGGCGGAGCGGCTCCTCGTTGCTGGTCTGTTCCTCGACTCTCCGGGTGACATCCACTGGTTTCACTGAAGGTAAAGTCCCCGTGTCCGACTTCCACACGCTGTCAACACCTCGGGTTCAACTGGTGGCGGTGGGTTCCCACCAGTTGGACGCTGGGAGGACTTCGCTCGGAGCTAGCTTAGTTTGCTAACTGTTCAGCTAGCCAACTTCTGCTAAAGCTAACGACGAAATAGTTCAATTCGAGGGTCTGTTGCTGTTTTTTTCTAGATTTAATAAACTTTTTTTTAGCTTTTAGCATTTTTCTCGGACTGTAAAATGCAACGTGGGAAAAATCTGTGGACGTGTATTTAATTTACAGGCTTTGTGGAAAACGACCAACTCGCCACAGTAAGTATAAATTGTGGCGAGTTGGTTTATTATGACCATTAAAACCCAGGTATAGTGAAGCACGGGCGTTATTCTGCTGCCTGTCACTTACATGAGTTTCAACAGGTGTCTAGGCAGCAGTTGCCCTTCCCCCAAACACACACACACACACACACACACAGACACACACACCCACACCCACACACCCCACCACTCACCACTCCCATATGTTAACTGTCTCCTAGATTGATTAGTAACAAGTTGTGTGTACAGCTGGCATTCTGGTTCAACGGTGAAACACACCACAGACACACACACACACACACACACTATGGCATAATGCATTACCAGCTCCTCTAACCTTAACCATCACAACTAAAATGCCTAACCTAATTCTAACCCTAAAACCAAGTCCTAAATTCACTCATTATCTACTCACCACTCCTGGTGGAGGGGGGGGTGACGTTTTTGAGTCCACAAAACACTTGTGGAGTCTCAGGACTGAACAGTGTTGCAGCCAAATCCAATATACAATTGAAGTAAATGGTGACCACTTATCCAAACTTTAAAAAAACAACAGAAAAACAACAGAAAATGCCTCAACACTGCTCCTGTGGTGTCATCCAACTCGAAATGGCATAATCTACACCAGGTTTTCAGCCTAAATGTCTGCTGTTCTCGTATTGGATTTGGCTGCTGGACGCTGTTTACCCCTGAAAGTGTTTTGTGGACTCAAACACTTCAACACAGTGGTGAATAGATAATGAGTGAGTTTTAATTTTTGGGTGAACTATCCCTTTAAAACCCCCAAACAGCCCTTTGAATCTGTCAGGACCAAAATGTCCTCACAATGATGCCATTGGTCTAAAATTGGCCCCTCGTAACTATAGAAAGACGAACACACACGCACGCACACACCTTGTCATGACTCTCCATTTCAGGCTTGGATCTCGTTGCCCTGTGAGATATCAGGAGACTGAGTTTGGCAGTGTGAGGCGACAGAGCAGGAGGCATCACAGCTGTGTCTGTGCAAGCACCCCCTTTTTAAAAAGCGGTGGGTATGGCACCTTGGCAGGCAGACGCAGGGAGGAATCAGATCACACCAGCCATATGGTGCTGATGGATCTGGTAATTTGCACTTAAATTTTGTGAGTTGCATCATCAAGTTGTTTAATATATCTGTCAGGCGCTCGGCTGTGGATATCGAGCGAAGAAAGTAGATTCTGCCAACACCAAACTTTACTCATAGCTTTATTTTAATTTCAGCCTCCAAATTGCTGTTTAGAAGAAGACATTTTATTTATTTATTTACCACTTCATTCAGTAGTCGTCAGATTAGTTTTGCACTTTGTTCCCAATAAGTTTTAATCCATATTCTATCATAGCCAGAATTTTGGTCATAACAGTGATTGTCTGTTGTAAATCCCCAGTCCTGCTAGTCATGAACAGTGCAGCGTGTTATATTGTAATGTTGGAGCTGAGGCACACCCCTCTGCCTGTCTGAGCCTGTATGTGACAGCTCGACTGGTGAGCAAAGACACTTGCTCTCTGTTCAGCAGAAGTTAGTGGTGGAAACTTCCGTGAGTGTGTTTTGTGATGAAGCCTTAAATCTGGATTAATCTGACTCGGGGCGTAAGCCCAGGGAGGAATATTCAGGAAGTGGCGCTGAGAGGGTTTTTGCCTCTGCCTGTTGTCACAGGGTCATGACTCGCTGCAAGGAAAGGAATGTTCCTATACACTTACAACGATTTGTGGTTTGAAACGGGGTTAAATCTGTGAGCAGTGAAAGGCCACGTCGAGTTAAAACATTTTTAGCTCAGGTCTGGGCCACATTTAAACATGTACATTAAATAAAGCACAAATTAGAATCCGTCACCTTTTAACAATAGATGTAAACATATGGTCTAGTTTACAGATTACATAATAAATTCAACTTTCATGCCTATCTCACAAAATGCAGAAGCAGAGTCAAATGAGACATAGACGATTTAATCTCTGAGTGTTCAACGCATGATAACAGTTGAACTTTGCACAGGCTGTAACGGGTTATTTCATGCCCAGTCATCACGCAGCCGCCAGTAGAGTTTACAGTTTCCTCGTTTGGATCATTCTTTTCAAGCGCATCAGAAATGAGGATATATTGCTCGGTGTCCATCACATGAAGTGACATTAACAATATGAAAGTGTGTGGTTCGTAAAACAACATGTTAGATTGCTTCTCAGAGAGGAAACGTCTATCAACAGTTATTTCTGTGTAAAAGGTGCGTCTATATATAAAGTCAGGGTTACAGGACACTCCTCATGCCTCGTGGTGTATCATTTCCCCCTGAGGTCCTGCTTGCTTTGCTGTTCTACTTTGTGTGAAACTGACCCTCCAGTGTAGCGTGCAGGGACAGGCCCGCAGTGCGACGGGCTTCCCCCATCTCCCATTGCAGTTAACCAGTTCCCCTTTACAGTCAGGGTGACATGAGGGCTTAGATATATATTCACTTTGGCTGCAGTTCTTTATCGAGACTGTAACGTTGCACAAACTCTCGGTTTCTCCGTGTGTAGAAGTTTATTTCGAGTGTACAGTACAGTCTCATTTTAACATTTACACCTTAGCGTCAGCCTGCTAAGCATGTTAAGTATGTAATAATAATGAATAGTTAATAATACCTTTTATTTGTATAGCAATTATTTAAACGAGGTTTCAAAGTGCCTCACACAGATGTCCATGAAAAAAAAAAAACATACTTAAGTGTAAACACCTCATAAAAGGTTTCAGCTTTCGGTGTGCTTTACTTAATTGTTTTTTTTAATCTCTTGTTTTTAGGCATGGCCTCACAAGTCTTGGTTTACCCACCACACCTGCACTCCGCTCATACAAGTGCCTTAGGAACCAGCAGAAGTGCTACCAGCAGAGACACAGGTGAAGCCCACCACCGTAATAACACCAGCAGAACCTTTCAGCACCGACCCCCACCCAAGACCTACGTGATAGGGGTCAACTACGGAATTGCCTATCCCAACAACATTCTCCCGTCCTCAGCCGGTGCTGATTCAGGAAGAAGACACAGGGGAGTACAGCTCGAAGAACGAGAGGAGTGGACATTGCAGGCGACAGGATTACAAAGAGGGGAGAGTTTTGAGAGACAAGGAGCAGGTCCAGCTGGGATCCATAGCAGAGGCCCACAGGAAGTGAGGCCTCGGGGGGACAGTGGCGGAACTCCCTCAGCAGGAGTAGGTCTGGATTGTGGGCTACTGAGGCGGGGGTGTATCAGAGCAGAGGAGCAAGAGGGCAGAAACAGGAGAGTACGAACCAGAGGGGGGTATGTTAGTCTTGTAGACACTGCCCAGAGATGTGAACAATACAAGGCAGGTGTAAGTGGAGAACAACCGCGGGAAAACAACTGCACCGGAACGATGCAGATAGTGGAGGAGGCATCTGCTCTACCTTCACTTCCTCCCACTGTGGCCATGTTGCAAACCAGCACTGGGAGTAATGGAGACACTGTCAGAGTAGGGGGCAAAGGCACACTGCCTACCCAACACAGCAAGGTGGATGGAGTGACAGACATGGGAATCGGGGTGAACAAGGCCGAAGTGAAGCCTAACGCTGGTACTGAGGCGGTGGCCGGAGCTACAGTGACCAGAACTGGATCCGGAGATGGGGACTATCAGTTAGTCCAGCATGAGGTCCTGTGCTCCTTGAAGAACAGCTACGAGGTGTTGGAGTTTCTCGGACGTGGCACCTTTGGTCAGGTGGTGAAGGGCTGGAAGAGAGGAACGAATGAAGTGGTGGCTATAAAAATACTGAAGAACCATCCATCCTATGCACGTCAGGGACAGATTGAGGTAAGAATTTTTGAGGTTGCGTTGTGCTGATGTATCATTGTTGTAGTTGAAATTGTGGGTTAGCTGTAAAGTGTGGCAATGGTGCCCTAGATTCTTAGGTGGTTTTGTTTTGGCAGCACACCAACACATGCCATTGTCATTTATGAGGGAGACAGCATTTGATGTTTCCAGGTCCAACAAAACTGTTTTTTCCCGTACTTTTTACACTTGGTGCTCTGAACTGTCCCCTTTTTAATTTCCCCCCATGGTTCTGAATCCCCAGGTGGAGATCCTGGCCCGGTTGAGCAACGAGAATGCAGATGAGCATAACGTGGTGCGTGCTCTGGAGTGCTTTCAGCACCGCAGCCACACATGCCTGGTTTTTGAGATGCTGGAGCAAAATCTCTACGACTTCCTCAAACAGAACAAGTTCAGCCCACTGCCGCTCAAAATCATCAGGCCTATTCTGCAGCAGGTAAATACACATTGGCTGCAGTCAGACTCAGATATAACACACATATGTTGTTCGTAATCAAGCACACTTGCTCATTTTCTGTATTTATTGATGTCATTTTCTGCAGGTGGCAACAGCCTTAAAGAAGCTGAAGTCTCTGGGTTTGATCCACGCTGACCTGAAGCCAGAGAACATCATGTTAGTGGATCCCACCAGACAACCTTACAGAGTAAAGGTCATCGACTTCGGCTCAGCCAGCCACGTCTCCAAGGCTGTGTGCTCCACTTACCTGCAGTCCAGATACTACAGGTGAGCCCCGTCACCTTAACTCAAATCTCTGGAGGCTCCATTATTCTTGAAGATGCTTTTATTTAGTCCAAAAAACCAGCTTTGCATCAGCATATTTGACTTCTCTCATTCTTCTTGAAAGTGGTACCAGAGAGTCACAGTGTTGTTGAGTGTTTTCATATGAGAGAAACCAAAATTAAAGTAGAACGAAAGTCAAAGCTGCTCTCCTCAGGAGAAACTCGGCTGGTTTCAGTAGAACAAAATGTTCAGAAGGGAGATTAACAGGGTAGAGTATTTTATTGAGGAAGATCAGATGTCTGGAGGTGAAATGTCGTTGTCGTTTGTCATCATGATGCCGACACAGCGAGCGGACTCACTCCCAGGGGCATTCTTGTGTTTCCCACAGGGCTTAGCAAAGTCTTGCCCCAGCTTAATATGTTCAGGCCTTGTCTGTTCTTATGTAATGTGAAGTGCCAACCTGTGCACTCAATGCAAGCCTGGCAGCGTACACACACACCGAACAACCCCCCCCCCCCTTTTGTCCCCTTCGCCTGCTGTCTCTCTCTTTGCCCTGTTGCCTCATTCTTTTCTGCACATATGCATTTTTTTTGGGCGCAGCTTGGCAAGCTTATGTGTCTGATCCGTGTTCAGCGTCACGCCCAAAGCTCTGCCGGTCTTGCATAACATTCAGAGGAACTGAGATGTGTATATGAGGAACAGTGTAATGAAAGATTTGGTACGTGTCTGAGGCAAGCATTAGAAAGAGAACATGCTTTTTGAAATGCAGCCAAGGTTAGAAAGCTATTGCAAATATTTGTGGGCACAGGAAGTCAGCGGCGGGTGACACATTTCATGACATCCAAGATCGTTGCCAAAGCCAAGTATTCACTATAGGACGACATGCCTTTATTCTTACTTGCAAGTTGCAGCAAGTAAGAATCCGGTTGGGTTAACTATTACCTACTCTTCAAACATTGTGCAATCTATGAAAAATGCTGTGGAGTTGCTGTGTATGTGCGCAACTCATGCACTGCACACACCCACCTCTCCACTCTCTGCAGGATCGCTTATGTTGATTGTAATTTCTGTGGCAGAAAAAAAACCTATTGTACAAGTTTCGATGTCTTATCTTGGAAAGAAAATTTGTTAGAAATATAATCAGTGCACCTGAAAGCCAGTGTCAGCACGAGAGAATGGTCAGGCTGTACCTGTCATCATTCTTCTTGTTTTGGTAGAACATTTGCATGTGGGGGGGGAGGGGATCACGGCTATTAACCAATTAATGCCTCAGGTGCCGAATAAAAATTCACTCAAACTAAAACCTAAGCATTGAAAACGAACCCCTAAAACCAGAGGGGTTTTCTGAAGAGCTGACAGAATTGCCATCGTCTACAAAAACTTCTCAGCAGATAGTTATGAAATACAAAATATTTGATAGCTTAAACATTTGGCTTTCGTTACAAATCATGGCCTTTCCTTTCCTTTCCAAACTTATGACGATCACATCGTATAAAACACGCACACATCTCATCCGGCTCTAAAGGGAGAAGCACGCAAACCTCGCCCCGCGTCTTAAAGGTATATACACGCTTATGTTGCATCCGATCTAAATGGGTTAAACCAGCCATGACGTTTCAGTCATCTTGGTTTGGTGTAAGGTTTTAATGTGGAGAGGGATCTAGGTCATTGTAGCGCTGCAAAGAAAACTTCACTTCACTTGCAATAGACGAATATCTGCAACGTGATTGCAAGATCCAAGTCTCTCTCAAATTATAGGTTGCTAGTTCCAAGGTTTTTTTTTGTCGTCCCAAAGGGAATTTTGACAAATGTAACAGACAGGAAGTGGAGGAAGAGGCTCAGGAGACACAAAGCCACCGGCGGGGTTTATACCCATTGTCTACATCCAGTGTTTCCGATTAACCCTGGATGCAATGTCTCTACTTTAGCAGAAACCAGCCACCGGAGCTGTAGCTGTTGCATAACATGAAGGCTTTGCTCTCAGTTGACCCGGTTAAGTGTGCACGAATGTGCGTTTCATTTTAGCTTGAGTGTGTGTGTGTGTGATTTGTCTTTTGAGTCCGTGTCGACATCGCTGAGATCATAACACAGTTAAAACGGGTCGAGCACTAAATTTCAGGAAGGTCACTCAGGACATAGAAGGCCAGGGAAGAATGTGGTATGTGAAAATCCACATTTAGATCCAGGAAAACACATTCAGACATTCCTGTGTGTTTCTGGGTGTGCTCGTGTCTATGTGTGTGTGTGTGTGTGTGTGTGTTTTGTGTGTGTGTGCGCGCCCCTGTCCATGCAGTAGCTGCCAAGGCTGGATCCTTCATGTACGTTACACCGAGTACCAGAACGGGCTCCACAATACATTCAATTCAGATGTGATAAAGGGCTACGCTGGTGATGTATAATGGGTGTGTCAACAAAACTCTCTGTGGCCAGTTTTACTTTTCCCAAATAATTGAAGGCCATCGAGTTGCAAGGTGATTCAAAGACATTGTAACTTCATAACTTGATATGACAACATACCAGCTCCCCTGAGCATCTTCTCTTTATTTGTTTCCCATCTTATCTCCCCTTCCACTGTGCGTTTGTTTGTGTGGGAGTTGTTTTTTGGCCGTGACGTCAGCTGGCGTTACTTATGCATTTGTAGCTTAATTGGTGCCGTGAGCATCGGTGGGCCCGGACATGTGCTCGGTTAGGTAAACATTTGTGTTCATAGGGAGAAGTCGCCACACACACACACACACACACACACAATGATTATACTTTACTTTAATTACAGTTTAATTAAAAGGAAAACACAACAGTTAGTTACACGGCTAATTTATATCTGTGGTATCTGGGCAGGAAGACGTTTAATACAATACAGGGCAATGCAAACAATTAAAAGCAATGCAAATAGCTGAATATACAAATGGTACATCATGTACAGATGCAATTTTGGGTTCCGGGGGGGGGGTGTGTGTGTGTCAATTTGTTTGAACAGCAGGTTATCAGGAGAGTGGTTTGCAGGACATAGTGTCTCCTCATCTCCAGAGCTCAAATTGCATAATGGCTGCACTGTATTGTTACCATAGTGAAACTGCTCAGAAATGCTGGCCTCACCACAGTGGGGAGGAGGAGATTTCTCTTTCTTTTTGCAGCTCCGGGGTTTTCCCTGGATTTTTACAGAAGTGCAGTCGGTGGCATGGCCAGAATTGTGGCTTTGGTGCAAATGTCCGTTCAATTTAAGTGTTTTTTTTTAAAAAAGGTCAGATAAAGGTACAATTTGAGATGAAAATGTAAATGATATTATAAATGCAGGTTATTACTTGTCACGCCCACACGAGGAGGAGCGGATCTTGTTTTAGTACACAGACCAACACTAGGCAACATTGGAAGTTCTCAGTGTTTGTTGATGCTGGTGAAGGTTTTGTTTTGCAGCACGAGCAGGTTGGTGAGCAACACGTCTGTATTTTAAATTGTCAGATGAGAGATGATCATTAAACAGACTCAGCCTTAAATAATTAGCATATAACAAACACTGATAACACACGATGTTTACATGGTTAACAATGTACTGATATTAAGATATTGGATGTATGTCGTCGTGGACGTGATGCTGACGTGTGTCATGATCAAACTCTGCCACATGTAAACAGGGATATGAATGGAATATTCTATTAGCAACCCATGTAAATATCACGATCAAAATAATGTCTTTATTCAGTTGAGGAATCTGTAGAAATTATGTGATGCACTCATGTCAACACAAAAATCAATGACATGAAGAAATGAGGCTGTTTTGAAAACAAAGCGGGGTTAGTGTGGCTTTCTTAACTTTGACCGAGATGAGCTGCAGGGCGTCGTGCTGCTGGAGTAACGATCCACGTTTTCATAGACTACACAGAAAATATCGATTTTTCTGTTTTTGGCAGTAGTAATGATTTTTAAGTGAGTCATCACTGACGTTGGTTTGAATGTGTGTTTGCATGTGGCTGCAGCCGTGTCTCTGACTCACTGGGTGGTTGCTGACTCACGCATTAGCATGTCCAGTTAATGCAGGCTGGTGTTTTGATTCCCAGAACCACCTGTTTACACTTTGAAGTGTCTTCAATTAAATGATTAATTGAAATTAGTCATGTGTGTTACTGTCGGAAATCGTTCTGTTGATTTCTTTTAAATAAGGGTTTTAAGTAATAACCTTCACTAAAGATGTTTTACTCCTGTCTGTTTTGTTTGTTGGTTTGTTTGTGAGCAGCGACTGAACGGATTTCCACAAAACTTGGTGGAACGATGGGACAACTGGGACAAAACCAGTAATTAACACCAACGTGTAGCTGAGATAACGTTGAGTCAGGAGAGAATCAACAGTTTACTTATATTTTTTTTAATAGTTCTAGAAATATGTCTAAACAAACACCAGGGATTTGCTGCATATACACAACTGTCAGACAGGGCGTTGTTCTGCTGGCTTAGCGATGAGGCTTGATTGACTTTAAGGGGACTGTTGGGACTAGATGGAGATATGTGCTCTGCAAAGGGCCAAGTAGTTTGTAATGAAACATCTATTCTGTTCAGCAACCTATTTGGATTTGTAATTGGCCTTGAATGGACCTTATCAGTCTATGGAGAAAAAAAAGTATTTCATCCAGGTGCGAAACTAAAGCTGAATTCTATGGACGGCTCCGGCAGAAAGGATGGAATGCTCGTCATGCTGTGATGTGTTGTTGCCATGGAAGCATGACACAGCAGGGCTGGGTGAGGTGACTGCTCCGTCCTGTGGGGGCCGGTGACGCAAAGCCACCTCCCACAACGCAAATGGAGCACTGGGCTATGTGAATAATTCAGCTTAGCAGATCAGGTGGAAGGATTTGATCAGGCTGCGTCAGGCCTCCTTCCTGTACTGTAGGTGTGATTTCACATACACTAGGTGTTCTCTTACGCCAGCATCTGGTAGCTTGAAGTAAGAACACACGTTGTACACGTTTTGTTCAACAAGAAGGAACGGCAAAGTCTGACCCTGAGCAGACGCACTCTGTCAGCACAGTTTAAAAAAAAACAAGACTAGAACGTGAATATCAACACAACTGGACACTTTTGGGAAGCAAAACCGTGGAAGAGATGTTTGTGTATGTGCAGTGTTTGTGTATTTATGTTGTCAGTGCTAGTTTGTGACGATAGTTGCTACTAGGACTCGGAATTCAGTGCAGTAGAAATAATACCTGATCGCTCATATTAGACTGTTTATTTGTGGAAACATCTTCCTTGATTCAACCTTATTTTCTACTTTCTTAATTGAAAAGTCAGAAGTCAGAAACGAAGTAGGTGTGAAAACGGCCTCCGTCCCCGCTGGTTGCTGCACATGCATATTCTCCTGTAACTGGATCTGTTGTTCCAGCACCAAGCCTTATTAGTGCAGATGGATGTTTTTGATATGTGATCATCGCGGATTAGCTTTGCGTACATGTGTAAAAACACGACGAGTCCTGTCTCATCGTGTTTAACATCACTCACGGTAACATAAAGACACTTCCACACTGTCTGAGTAGTTTCTGTTGCAGCGCTGTGTGTGTGTGTGTGTGTGTGTGTGTGTGTGTGTTGCCTGACAGTCTGCTGCTCTCTAGTGTGCCTGGTTAGTTCTGGAACCTGGACGCGATGCCAAACACCTGTGGGTGTATGTGCGCCTGCGGGGGGGTTAGATGTGTGCTATGTGATGAGCTGTTACAGCTCTGGAAGGCTGGGGCCATCGCTGCAGCTTTTATGAGTCGGGCAGTGTCGCTGGGCACAGCGTTTATTTTAACAGATTTATTTTTGTCCCCTTTAATCCCCATTTCCCTCAACAATGTTTATTTTTTGCCACAGGTCTATAAGGGACAGCTATACCCTGTGGAGATTGGTTTCATTTATTTATCCAGAATAATCCCACTGAGGTTAACAACCTCTCTTTCAAAGGAAACCTGGCTCGTACGGCAGCATCACAAGTTTCAGGGTCGACAATACACACACACACAAATACACAACAATGAAAATCTGGTAACAATGACGGTTATAAAACAATGTTTAACTGTTCGTCACCTGCAGTTTACGCTCATCTCTTGGAGAAATGTGCTAAAGTTAATACAAGTAGGGAGTTAAAACCTTTTTAAGGTATAACTTTATATTATGTGCACTTATTCACCAATAGCTTGTTTCTTGTTTGCAGTATATTGAACCTTAGTGTGTTTACAGGTGTTAAACTACTAGTGAGTTAGTCGTGAGCAAGACCTCACTTTAGAAAAAGGAACTTTCTGTGTAAGAAACATTTAATTTAGTGATTTTGATGGTTATGAGTAAATTAATAGTTTTAGTCAAACAAATATCTTCCTTACTTACTGTCAATTAATGGTAATAAGAAGGTTATTGAGAAAAAACTAAATTCCAATGCTTGAAGAATGTTCTCATGCAGAACTCAATGTAAATAACTTCTTTATAATGACTAATAAACGCTAATTTAAAGTGCCACCCTGTTCTAATCTTAATTATTTACTAGACTTTTGCAGTTTTTAGATATATTTTATATATTTTTAAGAAATAGCTCGGTCAAAATGAACAGGCCCTAAGTACCAGTTAAAACCAGCACCGTCCTGTCTGTGTTTCCTCAGCTTCATTACATTGTTTTTAGGTTTTTGTAATCTTGGGCAGTTGCCTGATTTGTTTTGCTTTGTTTTTGGCTGTAGTTCAAGTTTGTGCAGTGAGAGTTAAGTGGAGCTGACAGCTGTTTACATGTGAAATGCCACTGTGTTTGTTGTTTACTTAGGTTATTGTATTAATGTTTTCTCTTCTCTTAAATAACAATGAATGAATCATATCTTGTGTTATTTTCCTTCGATAAAGAATTTAAATGTGTCTCAAATGCCCCATGTCCTTGCTTAACTCCTCTAATGGTGTGTAAATTGCTTTTTCTTTTCCTTCCCGCCTAAGTTATTGTTTGGTCTGACATTTTCCTCTCGGGGGCAAAACAATCTGTGGTGATCGGTAGCACTTAAAACCAGGAAAACCCGAATCATCGGTGTCTCCATTCTGCAGAATCGTTCCGTAAATATTTGAGGCCGTCCCTTTTCCCCAAGGCTCTTATTTATTTATTTATTTTGCTGTTGCATAACTTGACTTCTTCCTCTTGACGGAGCAATAGGAAATGTCAAAGTGAAATTTCCTCCTCCGGGCCATCGAGGGCAGAGAGAACAGCCTGTACTGTAAAAGTGATTGACTTGACATCTGCACATAAAGAATCACACATTCGTTCACAGTCATAAACACGCAGCTCGTTGAGCGACGGCCCCATTTATCACCTGTAACACTGTCACATTATGGTCTTGTGTCCGGCTGTTGCTTGGCAACAGTCATTTCCCTTGTGGTCGTCACAGCGGCGGTTGCTATTTGCAGCACTGTTGCTCAGCTGCTGTGTCCAGGCCTAATAGCCCATTGTTTTCATGTGCGACCTCCCAATACTGCTGCAAGATTACCAGTCTCCATTTGAACTGCAAAGTCCCTTCTTTGAAAGAGATTTACTTGTTGCTGGAAACCTGTGCGCACGTCATATGGGTTTAATGTTCACGTTGAGTTCCCAGAGTAACGTGTTGTTGATGAGATCATAGTTTCTGTCACCGAAACAGTCATGAACTGTGCTACTCTAATTCGTGAATTTCTTTTAAATCAAATATAATTACAGAGGTGGAATAGTATGAGATAAAGTATGAAACCTGCCCTGAGATGATGAGTGGAACTTTGAGGCATTCTTTAGTTTTCAAAATTATGGCACAGTCGCCACCGTAAACAAGACAGTTATGTGTTGGGATGTGTTAGACAATGATTTCATTAATTAATTTAATTCATGAAGTCAGAAAACAGATATTCTTTTCAGTGTTGTGCTTAAAGTGTAAACCTAAGTAGCAGGAAACACAGGAACATAATGTTTGGCAAACACAACATCCCTGCAATATGTTCTTACTATACTTCTGTTGAGAAAGGTGCTGTTGACTAATGTTGTGATGTTGCATTGCATCAAAATTGCCAAAAATACCAAATATTTAGCTTAAACCTTCTATGCAGATAATTGTGGGGTTGTAACAGCATTTCTGTTATACCTGGACTCACTCCCAGTATTGATTTTTATATGGTTGACCAGTAACCAGTCACGTTGTCCACTGGGCTGTGACAACGTGACTGGGTTCTGATCACACAAGGTGACGAACTCCAGACGTAACCTTTTCTCTCTTTTCTCTCTGCAGGGCTCCAGAGATTATTTTGGGCCTGCCATTTTGTGAGGCCATTGACATGTGGTCACTGGGCTGTGTGATAGCCGAGCTCTTCTTGGGTTGGCCTCTCTACCCCGGAGCGCTGGAGTATGACCAGGTAACATTCCTCTCACACATACTCACAAAGAAGCACACACATGCACCCCCCTCTGTCTTAAATGCCTTATCCCAACGTTTACCCTCATCTGGACCTTTTTAAGCCAAGTTTGAATCCTCGTACAGCCCCTTGAAGTTGTGAGGACCGGTGTCACTGTCCCCAAAATATCCTGACTCCGAAAGGTCTATATGTCAAACTGGTCCTCACAAAAATAGGAGAACACGCTGTCACTCGAAGAGAGGGAGGGAGATTTATTACCTCGCTGAGGGAGAGACGGGGCAGAGGACAAAATAAACAAGAATGGCACTCGGAGAGCGCAGCCCTGCCGCGGCCCAACAGTCCCCTTAAATCTAATTAAGCTGCTCCACATTTCACACACACAGATATCAATCATCTGAGTATTCCTGAATTATTAAATCCAGGAATTATTCCCTGGGAAAAACGGCAAAAGAAAATTATAAGGTCTTTGCTATGCCAGTGTCCACAACTCAGTTCATTCAGTATAGTTGAGCCTCTATCCTGATCTCTCTGTTGCTGTATGACTGAGGTCAACAAATCCAGCATGAAATCCACCTAATATTAATCTGGGCAGAGTGAATCAGGAAATTGTTCTTGGCGATGTGTGATTATCTTCCCACAGGGTTGTGTGGGTTGAACTACACGGCTGGGACTCTCGCTGGAGTCCCCCGGCGAGGGAGAGGGAGCATGAGAAAAGGCCCACGACACATTCACAGACCAGTCCAGGATTATTCTCTCGGCTGCTCTGTGAAGGAACAGAATCAAACCCACCATGTTTTTAATTTACGAGTTCAGAAATTTGGTCAAATGAAAAACATAGACATCCTGGTATTGTAACACCATCCTGGAGCCTGTAGGGGAAAGATTGTTTTTGACCTTTTATGGGTTCGGACATTTCTCTCCAAACTTATTTGGCCGTCTTTGCCAATTTCAATGTTTGAACTCCCAAAATACACAATACTACCGAACATTCCTGGACATTAAAGTTTTTCACCTCCACCAAGGAGGTTAAGTTTTCGCCCCTTGTGTGATTACACAAAAACTACTCAACGGATTTTCTAGACACTTGGAACATGGGCCAAGGAAGTAACTCGCGTTCTCTAAAATTATGAGAATTTTTTGACATTTTCATCAATTCCCCAGTGAATAATTCATGGATCTTAATGAAAAATATCAGGCATATTTAGACGACTGATATCTATGTTTTTGTGCAGCCTGATTGAATTGAGGGGAACTTTTAGACCTTGGCAGAGGAGGTGCATGCTCTAAATGCCATTCTAGATTAAACCTGTTTGGTGAAGCCTAGTTTAAATCCTCTGCTTGCATTTGTTTTTGGAAGGGTTTTTTGGCAACTTGTCACTTGTGCATCCAGCAGCAGCAAGCAGTTTCAACAATCATCGCTCAGAGATTGTGACGGATAGAGCCTTGCTGAGCAGTGACAGCTCTGTTGTATCAATAGACACACACACACACACTCGCACACTCCCGCGTGCACATTGATCCCCCAAAAGCATGCAGTGCCGTGCCAAGGCTCACTGCAGTTCCACTCTACACAGCAAAATGTATTTATAAACATAAGCCTGATGGTAGACATGTGCGCTCACACACACACACACACACACACACACACACACACACACACACACACACACACACACACACACACTGGTGAGCTTTCAGTGCACCATCAGCAGGTTCTGGCCTGTCAATGTGTTTGTTCTGGGCTGTATTCGTGCATGTGCACAGCTCACATGCTGTAAAAACTGTGGTATTTCATTGATCAGAGTTTCTGGAGTATTATTTTGACAGTGGTAATCAAGAGGGGGCAGAGCAGAGCATCCAGTGAATTCCTGGAAAATCCAGCACATAACTGGAAATTATTACAGATGGCTCACTTCAAAAAGAAGATAGATGTTATAGTTGTTTTAGAACTTGCAAGTCAAACTGCTGGATGTGCCTTAAACCTTGAAATATAAAAACGTGTGTACCTTTGTACATTTCAAAACGTATGTTTTGAAATGTTTTAGTTATAATGTATTTTTGGTTAAAACAACTAAGTCTCCTGTGTGTGTGTTTTTGTGTGTTTCTTGCTGTTCTGTGGTCCTGTGAAGCTGATTTAATACATGAAGATGGATAGATAAATGTTTTTTTCAACATCTGGATTTCATTCCAACTGCATGTGAACATCTGGATTTATTTTTGTGTGTGTGTGTCTTCACTGGTGTGATGCAGCTGCTGTAGTCATGAGATTTACATTACGGGTCGGCCCCCTCAATAAATTGAAGACACGAGACTCTGAGTTAAACTCGTCTCGGGTCAAGCACACGTTTACTCCCAAGAGCTGTGTCTTCGTCCACACCCAGTGAGGACATTTTCCTCAGCAACACATCAGTTAGAAGTTATTTCATCATAAATATAATCTATTACCAGCTGTGACAGTGATGCTGGTATTGTGTTCACCTTTTTGAGTGTGTGTGTGGTAGCAAAATGTGATCTGTAGACATTTAACTCGAACCACGACTGAGCTGATTTTCATACTGAACCCGGTGTTTGTTTATGTGTCTGTGGACAGATTCTCTCACAAGGTGGAACTTTTTTCACAGCAGCCATTTTGACATAAAACTGTCGGTAATCACATTAATGAAGGTTCTGTTGTCTTCATGAATGTGATTACGTGTTTATCTACAGTTTCCTGTCAAATGGCTGCTGTGAAAGAGATTTATGAAGACGGATTTAAAGAAGGGTGTGTTCAACCATGTTTATTGAATATTGGTGTAACAATTAGGTAATAACTAGTGAGTAATTATGTAATAACTACTATGCACTCATGTAATAATTTAATAATAATAATTACTGTGTTGTCAGCCTGTTGAGAGCCTTGGCTGCTGGTGTGATCTCATCCCATGATGGTCTCCAGTTCATTAATCATGTCAGAATCTGCTGATAAATGTGGGTGACCTCTGGTTCCCCGTTCTGTCACTCTGGTGTTTGGCTTCTTCGCTGCCGATGCCTCGAGCCTGTGGAGCGTTACAGCCATGTCAGTTTGGAAGAGCAGTAAAGGTTAAAGTGCAGAAGTTTCAAGTGTTGTGTTAGATAACAGACAACTTAGAGCTGGTGGACAAAATCCAGGTCTCCCACTGATTAACATCAAACATATGTTTACAAGGTGTAGATAATATAATGAGCGAGGCAGGACATGATATATAACTATTTTAGAATATAATGTATATAATATTCAGTGAAGGCAGCGTCATATTCTTAAACACCCTCGTGGTCGGAACTGGCTGAAACCTGAAGACACTGATCAGCTTTAAAAACACTTAAATGTACCTTGACACTAACAAGCCGTTGACGTAAACCTTGATGATGTACGTGTCTGGACTGCGTCAGCTGAACTAAAGCCTGTAGATTCAGTAATTGGGTAAAATTAATTGAATTACATCCAAGTCAATGATCTTGTTTTCAGCCAAGTGGTTGTCCTGTGTTTTCTGTCTCCACCTCCTCATTCCTCTGTCATTTCTTCTCATAATAACTGAATTTGTTAATTACTTTTCTTGTTCATCCCCCCCCCCTCCCTCCACCTCTTCCCCTCTGTTTCCTGTTTCCAGATCCGGTACATCTCTCAGACTCAGGGCCTGCCTGCCGAGCAGCTGCTCAACAAGGGGACCAAGACGTCTCGCTTCTTCTCCAAAGAGTCGGACTCTCCCTACGCCAACTGGAGACTCAAAGTACATGCGCACAAATCGCACAAATCACACAAACATGCAGACACAATGCACACATCCTGCTGCCAACCGCACATCCTAGTGATGGGGACACGCAATGGGTTTTGAACTGAAAAGAGCACACAATCTATTTGTTGCATGGCATTAATGCAGTCAGAAGAAAGCTTTGAGCAGCAGAACGTTCTCGATGGGGAAACAGCTGCGTGAGAATTGCAAAACAGGACAAAGCCTGCACACCCTGAAGAAACCTCAGGGGAGTGTGAAACTGTTTAGACTACCCGCCAAGCTCATTCCAAATGAATAACAAATGGATGTGAGCCCAATATTTCATATCAGACTTCCTCTGTTTATTTGATCTAATAATTTGACCTTTATTCCTTATGAATTTCCACACTCCACCAAAATACTTGAAATTCTCCAACCTAATACCGGTGTTCTTCTTTCAGACGACAGAACAGCACGAGAAAGAGACGGGACTTAAATCCAAAGAGGCCAGGAAGTACATCTTCACCTGCCTGGACGACGTAGCACATGTGAGTACAACCAGAGTGCAATCAAACCACGCTGAACAAATGCACATTAACGTCCTGATCAGATTTCAGTGAGACACACTGAAAACCTTGTATTTAAAATATCAGCTGATCATGTGCTCCTGTGTGGTTCTCATAAGCAGCGTGTTCTCCTCTCCCCCCCCCCCCCCTGTGTTTCCATCCATCAGGTGAACCTGGTGCTGAGTCCTGACACCTGTGACATGCAGGCAGACAAGGCGGACCGGAGGGAGTTTGTGTCCCTGCTGAGGAGCATGCTGCTGATAGATGCTGAGAACAGGACTGTTCCCGCCGCTGTTCTCAATCACCCCTTCCTCACTATGACGCATCTGCTGGACTACCCACATAGTAACCAGTAAGGATCCCATAGCTGCGGCTTACACAACACGCGTTGGCCCTGCACTGTCTAGTTTTTCCTTTTCTACAGTAACACACATGTTAAGAGTTACAATCACTGCAGAAAAATGAAAGCAACTTAAAGAAACTAGGTGAAACGTGATGCTTGGAGTTACACAAAGCAGCAGTCATAACATTATCAACACCCTCTTTGTGCCTAATGAATGAAAACACTTTCATTGAGGACGTTTAGGGCAAAGTGTTGTTTTAACAAATCATATAAATTTCCCTCCTCACTCAACTCCCCTGTCTTCCTCCAGTGTGCAGTCGTCTTTCCGCATCATGGACATGTGCCACAGCGGCCCCACCAATGCAGTGTTTGACGCTCTCAACCAGAACACCATTCATTTCTCCAGACCTCCTGTGGTGCCTGCCGCCTCCTCTGGCCTCCCCCTGGGCTACAGCAACATACCAGTCCACGCTCAGGTCAGATACCGGAGCTGGGAGGGCGTATACTTTACCTCTATTTTAGCCAGTGCCTCAGTAATCTTTTATATCTGTGTTACAAAGACGCCACCGTCAGTTCTGTTTTTAAACTCCTATCAGGGACATTGAGCCTTTCATCCAACATGACTGTGTTAATTAAATTATGCTACTACACATTGTCTCTTGGTGTCACCCCCATTTTTCTCAGAACAGAGATCATAAATAAATACCTATAAATATGTCCAGTCCTTGGTTACACAATGTTTGTGTGAACTGTTTCTATAACGTTGCCCTAACGAGAGAATCTTCAACAACAATCGTGTTTGTGCTCGACTGCCATGTTTGTGCTTTTGTTCATATCTCCTGACTTTTCTCCTTTCCCATTTATTTCTCTTTTCTGCCTCCAACCTCATCTCGTCCCGTCACTGGCTCCCTCTGCTCTTTTCTGATCTGATCCAGGCGTTAACCCAGTCGGGTCCCTCAGTGTTGCATCCAGGGATCGCCCTGACAACTGGGAACGGTCAGTTTGGATGCGGCGACTCGTTCCCACCTGCCCTTCTCCTGTGTCCTCCCCCCATGCAAGGTATTCAGCCCGCGCCAAAGATTTCACATTTTTAATCACTATGGTTATTGTAGCTTCACCAAAGATGCATTTGAATTTCACCTTAGCCCTTTTTCTGCTGTATGAATAACATATTGGTTGTTTTATGCTTTTCTTTTAAAGGTAACCTTAATCAACCAGGGTATTCTGTTCCCATGGTAACTCAGGCCCCTCCCATACAAACCCTACCAGTGAGGCCTGGTGTTATAGCTCAGGTAAGACAAATAGGAATTGATATGCAGTGACTGTGGTACTTTGAAGTAAACAATTAATCCAGGGTTTCTGTGTATTTTGTTATGTACTAGGTCTTACATATGTTGATGTAGGTCTCAGTTTTGTTTGTTAATGTAATTCTACTTCTTTCTCAGTTTAAAATGTGTGTTTTGATTTGGCGGCATGTGTACTTTGTAATGTCTCTGTGTGTTGAAGTTCTTTCTTAATGTACAGATACTAAAACTTCAGATAAGAACTTGTTTGTTTCAGTATATGGTTGTTGCTTTTGTTTTGTTGATGTGGAAACTATATAATAAGAAATTGAATACTAGAAAACAAACTTGAAACAAGACAAACGGTGAATTGAAAGTCTACCAACAACCCGGTAAAAATTTATCTCAGCACGCTTGGCTGGTCTTTGGGAAAAACTAGAGATACCTACTGTCTCTGTCTCCAGGTTTATTCTCTACTAGGCTACTTTTTCTTAATCTGATTTCCCTCCCCTGTCCCTGTAGCAGGCCTGGTCCAGCCGGGGGCAGCAGCTCCTTGTCCCAGCAGCCTGGCAGCAGATGACTCCCGTGGGTCCTCCTCCCTCTCACCCGCCTCCACCACCTCCATCCTCCTTAACCAACGACCCCACAGCCGGCCATCAGAGGATCAGCGACTGGGGGTGAGTCACCAAACTCAGCCAATGCAAACGTCAAGTCTGGGCAATTCTTTATTTATACATTTGAATGGAGAATGAAATGTTTTTGTTGCATTCAAAACGGTGGCCACGAGGGAGCCTGGTGTAAAATGGGCCCAGAGTCAATGCTGTTGTAATGTTTATTTATTTTTTAACTCAAAGTATAAAAGTGTGTTATTTTTGTCTTGCAGGAAACTACGTCCCCACAACAACCACTACAGTTCACTGATTCAACAGCCTCTCCTGACCAATCAGATGACGGCTCTCTCTGCCCATCAGCCAATCAACATCGGCATAGCTCATGTTGTGTGGCCCCAGCCGGCCAGTAAGAGGAACAGACACAGTCACAACAGGTGAGATTCTGCATCTTAGTCATGTCTTTAAATTTAAACTGCTCTTCCATTTTAATTACAGCTAACATGAAAACTGTTGTGTTAATAGGAACCTGTCCCACCCCAGCAACATCCACATGGCAGCGTGTCGGACCTCCAAGATGGCTGATGTTGTTGGACACGCGGTGTCAGGGAGAGGGCAGCCTCAGAGAGCGCCGCCGCTGGTGGAGACCAGGAAAGTGGAGGTTCAAAACACCTATGAGGAGGAAGAGGATGCCGAGGAGGAAGTGAGCTGCTTCAGAGAGGTGGTGCCGAATGGTAACAGACAGCTGGACCTGTCCAGTCAACAACAGAGAGATGTGGCAGTGCTGATGGGCGACACGCCGAGTCCTGCGCACAGCGTGGTCAGCATTCGCAGTGAGCTGACTGACGGAGAGGAGGAGGACGAAGACCCACAGAGGTGCCTGAGAGGGTGAGTAACATCAAAGATGATGTATGTTGATTATAATCAGTAGCTGTTAGTTTTCAGTAGCTGGATGAGCCTTTGTAACAGGAAGTGTCTGCTGCAATCAAGTACTCATGTTACTACTCAAGTACTTTGTTTGTTATTCACATCTGCCCTGAGGAATCTGATCACACAGGGACAGCTCTAAGTTTGTCCTTTCACACCTGAAAATATAACTCGTACAAAGAAATATAAATTAAAAATAAATATAATTATGTTGGTGTGAGCGGCACAAGCTAGAGCTGTGTGATTCTATGTTAGAATTAAACAAGATTTTACACATTTGAAAGGAGAACAAAAGGAAGCCTACATCTGTCTGTCAGTGTCGGTGGCCACAAGTAAATCAATGCATGTGAAACATTGAAGTGTAAAAATAGTTTGGTTCATTGTGAAACTGCATCAGGGCAGAGGACATCAGCCGAGTGGGCGGTTCCTCACATGTGACGCAGGACACGATAACGTTCAGACAGACCACTTCCGGGATAGTGGTCAGAGTGATCGTATCTCAAATGTGTCTCTGAGCTGTGCACTAGTGATCGGATCACTCAGACCGGATGTGAATAACAGGTTTGAACATGTGGCCTTCGAAACACTAACCTGCTCTTCTCTTTCTGTAGGTGCAAAGAGG
Organism: Hippoglossus hippoglossus; assembly: GCF_009819705.1. Taxonomy (NCBI): domain Eukaryota; kingdom Metazoa; phylum Chordata; class Actinopteri; order Pleuronectiformes; family Pleuronectidae; genus Hippoglossus; species Hippoglossus hippoglossus. The sequence continues at coordinate 2,834,378 of NC_047156.1, read as the reverse complement.
AGTGTGCGTGTGAGGCATGCAGAAACACCAGTGTGTCCATGGAGAGGGTGTGTTCCCTGAGCAGCCCTGACAGCAGCCTGAGCACCAACTCCTACAACTCCAACAACTCCAACTCTCTTCACTCCAGCCCCTCTGTCTCTCCCTGCAAGAGACCCAACAGGTTTGTGGACGTGTGTCCTCGTGTCCAAATAAAGATTCTTAAACTCCAGTTCAACTCCAGCTCATTGTTTGTTTTCCTTCTGTACTCAGCATGTCTGAGGACGACGGCCACGAGAGTGGCTGTGACACAGTGGAAGGTTCCCCCACGTCCGACACATCCATCTCCCCACGTGGCAACAGCCACTACCGTTACCTTGATAATGGCAACCACACCAACCGCCCGCCTTTGACTTCCATGGTAGCACCACTGCCTGCCCCTGCAGTGCAGGGCAGGAGTCCCCACGGTGTCCGGACAATGGTGGTTCCACCAATGAGAGTGCAGAACAACAGTCATGGAACAGAGCAGCGTGTCCTGAGAACGGGTTAGTGGAAATATATATATTTTAACAAATGTTTGTGCTTATACATGTTCACTCATAAGCTTTTATTTATACTATGGAGCAGACAACATTTGAGGAGTGTGTTGTATTTGTATACTAACACCAAGAGAATTTATTTTCCACATATGTGCCTCTTCTTGCTACTTGTCCTGTGGTCACCTCTGCTTTGGTGGTGTCTTGCTTTGCAGGTCATAGGGAAGCAGTAGGGCCTTACTGCCCCCTAGTGGGTGATAGAGGCTGTAACAGGTGATCATGAGACATAAGCAGAGAACTGGCCTCTGCAGTCTAATTCCTCAGAGATGCATCCACAGCAGGGAACGCTCACGTTTCCTGTGATTATACTTTCACGGCTTTCCCTCCACCAAAGCCGCAAGGAAAATTTCCAAAGAAGAAAGTGAAAAATCTCTGGACAGCAGAGCGGCTGTGTTCATTCCTCATAACTTTATTGAGTTATATGTTAACTATAAAAAGTGTCTATTAAATTTTAAATCTCTCCCCTTCTGGTAAAACCTCAGTGAGTTTTTGAATTTGGATATTGTACAAAACAAAGTAAAATGATGGCAGCTCTTCTCGTCTGTGCAGCCATGTTGGCTGATGAAGGATTTTGAGCAGTCATAGAAATCATCCAGTGTTTATTCTTGTTATTTCATTGACCTTAACCCTTGAAAGAAGATATTAACAGCTGTTTAAATATTTAAACTGTTACTCTGACCACACCAAGTTATGCCTGTACCAACGATCTGGATTATTTTTACATTAGAGGAAGCAGGGGAAGGTTTTCTTCAACAACAGGATAGTAACCATGAGGTGTCTAGTGGATGGGGTGGGGGGGAAAGGTGGATGCATTTCATTTGGTATTAGATCAGAGGCCATGTTTTCTCCACCGGTTCTTGCCACACAGCAAAAGTTGTCCTCAGGCACTGACCTGAGATCAGTTTCACTTTATCTGGACTCCCCAGACTTTAATTTGTTATTGATGGTCTTGTGAATTTCAAACTGACTCAGATCAGAGTCCAAGGATCAACTTTGCTCCTCAGGCGTCTGTTTTGAGTGCCAACAAAACTCTCTGTCCTTCTTCTTCCTCAACTTTATGGATGTTATTGTCTGGTTTTATGGTGCAGAGTTTTATAGGAGATTCACAACTGTTGAGACGTGACCGACAGGTTTGATCTTTTAATGACAGCAGTTACACTGTGGCCATAAAAAGCTGAATCAACATTCGTCTGAGACGTCATTTAAAGTCCACACAGACTGTTACCCAGACGGTGTGACACGGTTCAGTAGTAGAAAGTGGTGCTGCACTGTTCTGTGGCCAGTGTGTAGTCGATTATTCTCATTAATGGTTGAAACCAAGCTGCACCTCAACATGTAAAACCTGTGTTTGTTAGGTTTTTACCTATTTAACCTTTTTAAATGTTATGGAAATATCCAAATGTATAAGCTCTGATATCATACCTGAAATTCTCCACTGCGCATCACAGTCTCCTCAGAAGTTTTCATTTCAGCCACATTTACAGCTTCATGTTATGCATAGTATCATAGTAATGATACGAAGCATCAGGACTGAATAAGTAAACAACAATAGAAACACAAGGACAAATTGCAATAATATATTAAATGTGAACAAGTTGCACATATAAGATATTGAAATAATAAAACTTGCAGTGGTTCAAATGCTGAAAAAAGGATCTGAATTCTGTCTGAAGTCACTTTGCCTGTTTGTTTCTCTCTGGTGTGTTCTTGTTTGTTGTTTGAAGTCGTTGCTGCTCCGCTGCCTCGGTACCTGACTCACTTCTGTCTTCTCTCTGTTCCAGTCTCAGAGTCCTGGTCCCGGTCCAAAGGGCGCTGCAGGCTCATAGGACAACAGAACAGTCCCTCTTCTGCCCCCCTCCTCCCATCCGGCCCCCTCCTGTGCAGGCAGCAAAAGGCCGCAGGGCAGCACCTGCCCCCTCTGGCCTTTGGACAGGTTTGTTTATTTCCCTTCCTCTGGTTTAATATTCTGTATCGGGGACTGGGCAGGAGCTGAAGCCTCAAATATCTATCGGGGAATTTTAATGGGACGAGCTTTGCTACCGAGCTCCAGGACATTTTCGTTTGAGTAACGGGCTTAAAGTTGAATAACAGAAAGATGAAACTGGTCTCTCAAATAAATCCGCAGATATATTTTAGATTTGAAAATAATTGGGGGCTGTGTTGGTTTACGAATTGATATTTTAATGAGCTTATACAACCAACCTTTGGTTACGTAAAGATAAATGAAGCCAGGTGTGCGAACCAGATGTTTTATAATGCAAACTCCATTCTAGCTCTCAGGCCCCGACACACTGAGGACTTTGATACGACTCAAGCTAGTAGCTGGTTGGTTTAGCATAAAGACTAGAAGTGGGGGGGGATTCTTCAATACAGCATAATGCTCATTCAGTAAATTATGATCCCATTTAGAGTCAAATAGATGATAAATCACTTTATGGGTCTTTGAGCTCCGTCAGGCTCCTCCCCCTGCTCCTCCAAATATGGTCACATCTGCTTTTGAACTCGAGGCTTCAAAATGGCAGCTCACGAAACAAAATGTCTCTGTGTCTTCCAGGTGCAGCCGTACGGTTCAAACCACAGCAGCAAAGAGTGGAACGGCAACTATGGGCCGCTGCGACCTCATGCCTACATTCCCCCCACTGTGCACACACACACCTTCACTCACCTGCCGCACAGCAGCCCCACACACACCTCAGCCGGCCAACACACCCACACCCACACCCAGGGTCTGGCCACACACACCCTGCTGTCCTACGGTCCCGGTGGCCCCCTCACCACCGCCCACCACCCCCATCCCATCCTGCCCTCTCGTCCTCCTCCCCCTCTCCTCCAGCACAGCTATGGTCTCTCCCACCCACAAGGAGGCACTATAGTTCACCAGGTAACCCTGGGCATCAGCGCCCACCCCCACCACCATGGACATCCCGCACACAGGCTCCTGCCCTCCCCGACCATCCACCCGCACCACCAGCCCAGCTACGCCCACCTCCCCCACCAGTTCAAGCCTCCCTTCCCCCCTCCACCGCCTCCTCCTCACCCCTACATGGCCTCGCCAGCTGCCTACACCGGCTTCCCTCTGAGCCCCACCAAGCTCAGCCACCACCCACAGTTCTCCTATATCTGAGGTCCAGGGCGGGGCCACAGCAGTTCCCCCTGGGGAGGAGGGGCAACACAAAATGGGGTGGGGCTGCGACCTGGGCAGGTAGAGCGAGTAGCAGAGCACAAAACGGACACTTTTGATGACGAAGACGAGGAAGACGAGAATATGGTTAAGAAGAGGAGGGTGGAAAATTGTGTATTTCAAGGGATTTGGAGAGAAAATATGTTTTCTGGAGTTTTCTGAAGCCTCCTTCACGTGGAGGTTCACGTCACAAGTCAAAGACGACATCGGATCTGATGGACTTCCTTGCGAAATCAGCGGATTTCAGCCATCGGAGGAAACAGATTAAAACTGCAAAGCTTTATAAGAGAACGTTACACACGTGAAACGATTCACACGTGATGATGATGATAAGGATTTGTTCATTAAGAATGTCCTTTGCACATTACCTCCTGTCTTTGAGTGTCGAGTTGTGTTGTGATCTAATTAGAGGCTGGAATTCATTTGTTGTCGTCGTGGGTGTGGGATCGCTCAGCCTCCCCCTTCCCTTTTATCTTTGTTGCCTTGTAGCACGTGCTCGCCGGTCAGATCTGTTCGTCAAGCCATCCCAGTCTGTATTAACCAGGACCCAACGCTCCTGTCTCTGTTTCAGGCAGACTTTGCTGCTGCCGCCTCCTAGTGCCTTAAAACCAGAGTCTACGACGTTACTTCAGGAGCATATATAGATTGTACATTTAAATGGGCTTGCAGCACTTGACCTTCAGACTCTGATCACATCGGGCTTATCGGACGAACACGAGGATAACGCTTGTGGTTGTTTGTTTTTTTTTTAAATATTGGACTTCAGTTTTGCTTTCTAACTCAGAGTATGGATTTACTTTAGCTAGAGGCTGCACATTTAGGGCTTTGACTGAATGAGCTTTTTAATGTACATAGAGAGTGATTTGATATTTTGATAATCGATTTCTATTCACTATAGTACTTAATTCATAACAGTATTGTCACTGTTTACTGTAACTGCAATACAATCTAGATAGCCTCTGGGTTGCTGTGTTTTTATTATATTTTGCATTTAGGTTATACTTGCAGTAATGCATCCTATGTTTTAGAGTGTTTTTTTTGGGAGTGGCATAGACTTAAGAGAATTAAGTTTTTATCTTTTTAAATGCTTGTCAGTGTTTGAAATAATCAGCTTACAGTGTCATTGCTGGGCTATTGAGTGTTAGAGGTGTATTGGTAATTGTTTAAAATATTTGTGTGAGATGAATTTTGTCCATGTATTGAAGCCTGTTGTCAGTTTTGATACATTCCTTCAGGGTGGATGCATAGCCTTGATTTGTGTGTGTTTGTGTGTGTGAGTGAGTGTGTGTGTGTTTTGATTTCTCGTGTGTAGTGGAGCTGCGTCTTTACCTGTCGTCATATCAACTGGTATTTTACTCCAATCAGCACCAAAGACTGTTCATGAATCATTTCTGAAGCATGGTCGATACGATTTCTCCCTTTCACCTCCAGCGTACTGTTGCAGTTATCAACATCGGATTATATATTGTGAGATCTCTATTTTAAGAAAAAACCAATGAGGTTGAGGTTTTATTTTTCTGAGCTATGTTTGGCTAATTGTATTTGGAATGTATAGTTATAGTTAATAAGCTGCTATGTACTGATTATCCGCCACTTTCGTAGCTGTGAATTTAGAGGACTAATCTCATTCTAGCCTGCAACTCTCTCTTCTGTATCGTAGTTCACGCGACTATATGCGATAGAAGTGGGTTTTATTTTTGATCCTAGAGTATATTGAATGCTATTCCTATATGCTAGTGCCTCTGTATATTGGCTTTGCTGTTTTGAAGTGATTGTAAACTGCTGTAATGGAAGTTATGAGTTTTCTTTTTTTTTTTTTATTCTGTTGCTTTTTGGTGTGTGTGTGTGTGTGTGTGTGTGTGTGTTAATGTGTTTTTTGTGTGTGTGTATTTAGTATCAGTATTTCAAACGTAGGCTGGGTTCACTCTTTGATTCTGTAACCGGTGTCGTTGACGTATTATTGTGTTTCACGTTTTATTTTTCCTCTGATTACACAGCTTTTGTTTCTCCGTTATCGGACTGTGTTCGCGACTCTACGTACTGTACGACTTAGTGCCTTCCTTCAAACAAGCGGCTGACGAGGCGACGTCTCGCGTGGACATCAAAGCGGTTTCTGAAATTCGTTGACTCAATTCCTCCTGAAGGGGGAATCAGCTCCTGTTCTCACATCTAAAAAAAAAAAAACCCAAAGTTGTGTGTTTGACTACGACGAGGACGGAAAACAAACAGAATCCTAAGAAAGTCAGGGATTGTGTTACTGTGCTCGCCACCGACACCGTGCAGTGCTAAGAAACCTGGGGCCTGAATATACACAAGTACAGAGCTTTACTCTCACACCGTGAATGTATTTGTGGACGTCAACACATCTGCTTTTGGTTCCGCGGATGAGTTGTTGCATTTCTAATGGCTACACAGCATTTCTCTCTCATTCTGTGACGGGGGGGGGATGTTGATAGTTGGAGTTTGCAGCTAGATGTCGCCATGTGTTTCCGTCAGGGCTTCTTTCAAAATGCTTTATCAATCATACTCAAAGTGTTGATCCAAAGCTGTCATCTACTCATTGTACTACCTTGTAATTGTTTGGCTATATGGCTTATTAAGTAATGGGTTTATTTTGTGTACTCGTCTAAATATTCTACCGTGTTGACGATCCTTAAACAAGAGGATGTGCTCTGTTCAGCTTGGAGTGCAGTCTATTATTATTATAACTGATTGGTGCGTGTGTGTGTGTCTGTGTGTCACACAATCGTGATCTGTACTTAAAGTGCTGTGCAGCCTCGCTCCTCGATATTCTCTCTGTCAGCTCGCCGCCTGTGATGAAATGTGCCCACCTCAGCGATGCACCGTAATTCCCCCCCCCCCCCCCCCCACTCTGGGTTGATTGTTTCTGACGGATAATCCCGTCTCACTGCAGCTTTACCCCGACGGCGTCAAAGTCACCAGAGGGTCACACACCCACGTTCAAATATTCAAACAAGCACCCGGAGCCTTAGATGACAGAGCAGGGACTCTTCAGATACTAAAACTAACCCTGAAACATGGGGGGGGGGGATTCTGCGTTAATTAGTCATTAAAAAACAAAAATCCCTCTTTGAAAGTAGAACGTACCTCTGCCGAGACACAACAGTCGATTTAAATTCTATCGAGCTGCACACACTCAGAAGCTGCGTCTCGACTGCAGGAACTTTGACCCTGGAACGAGGAACCTTTACTGGAACTTTTTGCTCCTGGGTCCAGAATCTAGATCAATTCTTTCTGACCCATAACAAGTGATAGATATCAGTAGCATAGATTTGACCTCATGTAGGGGACTGATTAATCGCTGGAAGACTGATGACTGTGTTAACAATGCTCGATACGATACACACCAAAGTTTAATGGATTCTTTCTTGGCTTAGTGGAAATTCGTTGGGTAGTTTTTGTGTAATCTTGTTCACAAAGAAACAAACAAGAATTCAACGCTCTCTATTTTGGCCTCGAGGGTTTTGGTCCCTGTTCTGCTTTGATCGGGCCCCACACGTCTGAAACCACCCCCCCCCCCCCTATAAACACTCATCTCATTTGGGTCCAGGGCGGAAAACAAACAGTGTGAAATTCGACTCCTAAGACGTTTTTAGGTAGATTTTTGTACCACAGCTATAATTGTGTTGACATTTATTGTATTTAGACACAAATATGTAGACTTGATTTGCTAAATTGAAACTGTTACTGTTCTAAATATGTGTAGGTTTGTGTGGCTTTATGAGTTAATTTGTGTTCCTTTGATTTGTTGTTCTTTTCCTTTTTAATGCTACACTAGTTTGACATGTAGCAACTGCACTGTGCAATATAAAACAATATGAGGACTGGGAAAATGATTATTTGGATGTAATAACGTGTCTTACCAGATTGCAGTCGTTTTTCTCCCCCCCCCCCCCTCTAGTTCTCAGTGAGTTCAATGTGACCAAGCCTTATGTACTTTGTCACAAAAAGCGGGTCCTTCTTGGTGACTCTTATTGGTGAGTGTCAAATTATGAATTGATGGTTGTACTATGTCAAGATTCACTTTGAATTAAAAAAATATCTTTTGCTTCACTCGCTGTTTGTCCTCTTTGTGTTTGGATTTACAGTAATTTAAGGTTTTTACGTTCTATTCTCATCCAATTGTACATTTAAAGATGGAAAAATACAAAGACACAAATACTAAGTACAATTTACTCAACAGTCTAAGTTTTTTAGATAAAGATAATACATTTATCACATCTGTACCATCGGCAAACATTCCTGTTGGTCTTACACGTTTCTCTCTTTTTGTAATTTGAAATTTGTGCAAACGAGCCGTTAATAACTTCTCCCATAATCCTCCCTGTGTGCGGCTTTGAGCTAATTAAATACATTTAGACGACATAACGCTGTGTTTACAGTTGATGGGTCCTGCAGGCTGATTTCACAATTATGTCTTTTACACTAAATTGGGCACAATGGGAACAGGTCTAATGATGGTTTTTTTCCCCAGTGGTGGCTGTCAGTGCCCTCAGCTGCCATCAGGGGTCGCCTGCCTCCTGCAGATCTGCCATTAACACATGTTCCAGCAGCAGAATTTGTGGTTGTCTGGATTTTTTAATGAAGCAGAAGCTTCACATTTTAAAATTAAGAGGAAACAAAGACACAGTTGTGAGTGTTGTTGTCTCACATCTCTGTTTTTAGAGGTTAGACAAAGAGGGATCAGACATTTTAAACCAGTATTATAACAAATGGCTTCTACCTGCTACAACTAAAGTTAGACACAAGACAGGAAGTTGGACAGTTTGGCCTTAAAAACTAAACCTATGGATTTGACTGAACAAAAAGAAATGCATTAGAACCCAAAGTGTACCACTAATACAAATAATATAGTAATAATAAGTCCTTTCATTGATATCGTGTTTTTAACAATTCTTGAATAGAATGACCAATGACAGAAACCCCAAAATGTATTTAATGTATACATTGATGTGTTTGTTTGGTCAATGTCCCATCCACTAACATGGAAGAAGCAGGTTTTATGACGTGAACGTGGTTCCGGAGGAGGATAACAACCGGCTCTTAGGCTACAAACCCGGTGTAAATGAATGTCATGGCTTACGGACACTTGGGCGACACCACAGGAGCCGTATTGAGGCACGTTATGGTTTTTTTCACTTAGTTTTTATTACGTTTTGAAGACGTGATCCCCATTGACTTCAATTGCATTGACTCCTGAGACTCCATAAGTGTTTTGTGGACTCAAGCACTTCACCCCCCCCACCCCCCCTCCCCCCCTCCATCGTCATAGTGTCGAGAAGACGATGAGTGAAGTTTCATTATTTGGGTGAACTCTCCCTTTAGCAGCACAAACCCGAGGCTCTTATTGTGAAGGCGCCTCCTTCGTGTTCCTGCTGCTTGCTGCGGGTTGACGCAGAGATGGAGCGCGCGCTGCGGACTCAGTAGAACATCACACGCACGGAGACGCATCAGGGAGAATTCAAGAGAATCCGCGAGTTTCCTCCTCGACCCTCGCAGCCTCCGACAGGCCCATGGAGAGCGGGGCCCCGCTTGTCCGCACCGGGGGCGCGTTGATCGGATGCCTGTGGCCACAGCTGCGCCGTTAGGTGTTTTCCATTCTGGATTAATTGGTTGACCGATGGCTCCCAAACATGCGCTCCTCTGCCCCGGGGTCGCAGGGATAACTGGGGAAGGAGACCCCCGCTCCTCCTCCTCCTCCTCCTCATGGATCCTGGATGCGGGGATGCTGGCCGTCCGCACGCCGAGGACCGCGCACCGGAGCCGGGCGCTGGGTGGGATGACGGCCCGGTGGTTTGTGGCGGGCGGCGCGGTGCTGATGCTGATGATGCAGAGCTGCTTGGCCGCTGACGGTAAGACGAAGCTGCTGCTGGTCTCCAGCCTGTGATGGTGGCCCCTTCATTCTGTGTATCTGCTCAGATCACAACCAGGAGGAGCAGCAGCTGGAGGATCTGATGATGTGTGGATGTGGCTTCTCATTAATGCAGATGTTTATTGGTGTGGGGCAGATGTGCATTCATCACACTTTTAAATGTGTTGTCATTTCTATGCGTCTGGAGCTGCTGTGCTGATCTGAGGGCTTTGTTTTTATTCTTATATCCTGTTAAAGGTTAATTAATCACCTTTAATTTGTCTGAGTACATTTTAAATATGTTTATTTTCGTGTGTAAAACCATCGGTGTTGGCGCGCGCAGGCCCTGATGGATGTCACGTCTCCAAACACGCAGCCAGGGCGCACGGTGGACCGCTGCGCTACGACGCACCGCACCGCACCGCACCGCACCGCACCGCAACACTCACCCACCGCGGCAGCTCCTCTGCATTAAAGAGGAAACTTTTCATTTAGTCAGAGCTGAGGCTCGAGGTCATCAAACTTCCAACACGATCCACAGGAGACGTGTTCATCGTCAGCATCACAGATTAATAATGAACGATCCTCAGGAGCCAAACTGAGAAAACACGAAAACAGCAGCAAAGGTTTGAGTCTCGTTGTCTCGAGTTTCTTTAACAGAAGAAAGAATCATAATTTAGATTCAGTTCATCACCTGATGTTCAGACCATTTACAGCTGATTTTACCAATGTTTCCATATTTTTCTTGAAGAGACAGGTTTTAACAAGGGAACATATTTCAGGTTATATGTATAGTTATTGTATTGAATGTGTTTTTGAGCCCTGAAGGTTCCTGACTGGACCTTTTTCTGCAGCGTGAACCTCGACTCTGGTTCTGTTTGTCATTTAGAATTGATCCAACCTTGCAGGAGGCCTTGGCTTCACATGGACAAGTTTGTATTGATCATATTTTTTGGATGATTTCTTGAGAACAAGTTGTGATCAAGTATAAATCCATGTGAAAACATTTGCACTAAAAGTGTTAAAATGTGACCAAAAATCACTAAATGACATATAAACACATACAAGTCATCAAGACGTCACATGTTCAAACAGGTCAACAGGTTTCTAGAGTCAATTTAAAGAATTTAACAAAAATAAAAACTATTTAACCTATTTAAATTTATTTGAGACGTTTCTGGATATTCTCCCGTCAGACAGGATGTGGATGGAATTTCAACTTTAGTGCTTGTGACTTTAAAGATGACATCTGATAAAAAATGTCACTTTCAAGGAACAGTGACTCAGTTCTTCTCAGGAGAAGAAAGTTTGATTTATATTTTACATTTCTTATTTGAATCTAATAAACCATGAATATCAAATGTGTCTATACGTCTGCACTTACAATACAATGAATGCACAAATGTAAAAAAGACTAAACACAAAAACCAGCGACGCTCTTCACCTCAGTTTCATAACAAACATGAAGGTCGACAGGTTGTCGGTCAAATGTTTTGGCTCCAAGGAATCCTTCTTCTTACTTTAATAATCAGAGCTGATAAAATATACTGAGCTTTTTGTAGTTATTAAACATTTTATTTGACAGAATAACAAAGCAGAAAAGATGCATATTTATTTTCTTAATTAAAATTCTATATATTTGGTTGTATTTGTGTTTTCCTTCGATATCTAGTTATCGAGTTTATGGTTAAACTGTAAAATATCAAGTCTCAATTATATTTGTTTGTCATAAGGGTTTGAAAACAACATCTTTGGAATCATTGCCTAATATTAAAAAATACATATCAGCTAATATCAGTGTTGACATTGACCCCAAGATTCTCATTGGTCAGGATCTAATTATAATTGGTAGAAACAACGTGACTTGAAAAACAACACGTTTCAAGTCGTCCTTCTACTTTTGATAAAATTCACTGATCGGGATTGGACCTTGTCTCTCTTACCTGGCTCCTGAAGCATTCGTCTCTTTTTCAGGTCATTTTACAGAGAAAAGGTTTCATTTGTACGATTGTGTTAAAACAACAATGGATGTTTTGGGGGCTGGTGGTTTCACTGGAGTGTGTGTGTGTGTGTGTGTGTGTGTGTGTGTGTGTGTGTGTGTGTGTGTGTGTGTGTGTGTGTGTGTGTGTGTGTGTGTGTGTGTGTGTGTGTGTGTGTGTGTGTGTGTGTGTGTGTGTGTGTGAGTGAGTGAGACATATAGAGTGTGGTCAAGAAGTCACATTAATGGGAAGTGATCCTGTGTGTGTGTCTCTGTGTGTGTCTCTGTGTGTGTGTGTCTCTGTGTGTGTGTAGGTGTTTTCTTTAAGAGATCTTCATCCCCAGTCAATAGCTGACATCTATTGGTCCACGTTGCCATGGGAACTGGTCTGCATCCAGTACTTTTTCTCTCCCTGTGCGTCTGCTTCAGTCCGTCAGGGATTGAAATAACCCTCTGAGTAAGAGTCAGGTTCGAGTCTGTTGCCTAATGATCGGCGTCGGATGACACATTAAACGCTGCGGAGCGCTGGGAAAACCTGCGGGAACTCAAACCTCCTGCCTCTCTCCTCTTCGCCGTCCAGTGTTCTGGTCGTGTGTGACTCACCCGCCCGCACGCTGTTGTTGGAATTAATCATCATTTGTGTACGTGACCCTTTCCCCCTCCTCCTGTAGCAGACACAGTTTTACAAACAGGTCAGGGAGGCAGGAGCACGGCGGCGCAGTGTCCTGCTGTCATTTGGATTCAGCTGCAGCGTCCGGAGCTCGGGGGAGAGAGGGAAGATTAAACTGGACTGAAGCCACGAGTCTAATTTGTTCCTAATTAACTTGAGGAAATGGAAAGATGGTAGATTGTCTTTTGTTTTTATATCTGTAAACAGAATAGAAAAACAACAAATACCTCTAACTTTAAAACTGACACACTCCAAAGTTCCTCAGACAGTGGTGGAGATTTAATAAAAACGTATTGCTGTCTTGTTTGGACGTTTCTAAATGAGTCTGGCTGCTCTGATGCAGTTGCGCTAATTAACGTAAAGGTGAATGTTTTCAAAAAGCGGAGATGATGCACGACTTAATGATTCCCGTGATATTTAGAAGAAGGATTTGTCTCGTTACAGGCTGAGCACGAGACGACGTGTTTACTCGTTTGTCTCGGCGTTAAACCCCTGCGGTGTAACGACCTGGGCGGGGCCGTGAGTAGATTGAACGTCCAGCCACAGCGTCGTTGATAAATCATCTGCTGCCGTCACTTGCAGCGATCGATGGTGCTGATTGGCTGCAGTGACGCCCGGCCTCCTCTCGGCCTCCTGTGGCTTCTGGGGGCCCGAGGATCCCAGCGCCGAGAGTCTGATTCAAAAGTGTCCTGTGAAGCATCGGAGGGAAAAGTGATGTTAACACTGTTCCAGTCGTTGAGTTTCCTGCTGAGGATGAAGCAGGGGGGGGGGGGGGGGGGGGGGAGTGAGCAGGTAATCAGCCGGATTCAGACGCTCACCAAGGCTGAATGTAAATGTGACGGCAGGGTCGATGCAATTTCAGCTCAAAGTCGAGGTTTGGCCCCGAAATAGCGTTTTTATATTCTCGCTGCCGCACAATCAGCCTTGATGAGACGAGGATGTTCAGGTCTGTCGCAGCGTTAGAGCTGATTTGGAAACAAAGCAGTGGAACCAAATCTGGGTTTTTGTACTGAATTATCAAAAAGGGATGAAATCTATAAATATGTATCTGTGCAGAGCTTCATTAAACAAGTTGTATCGTGTCACCTCCTGCGTTTTGTCGAGTTTCGCTCCACATTGTGGTGAATTCCACCAGGTCCCCGGTGCACTTAAGCCCGGCGCTCGTGTTTAATGCATGCGGAGCGTCGGATGTGAAGCCTCTGGAAGCTGTGATGATGGCTGACAGACGAGAGCACTTGCTCCCCAACAAACCGGCTTCATCCGATGTCACTTCTCGAGGATCCTCGCTCGGTCGCTCAGCTCATTGGTTTGGGAAACTCTGACAAATTGAGTGAATGGCACCCGCCGTGTTCAGTCTCAGCAAATCACATTTTCCCGAGATCCAAGCCAAAGGGTTCCAGAAGCCACAGTTCACTTCTGCTCAATTTATCTCATGTCACACTGTGTCTATTAAAAAACGCTTGTCGCCCAAACTCTGGAAAATGAGGCACAGAGCGAAGTGACGCTCTTCACCCTGAGATCCGTGAATAATCGATTCATCACTAATCAATCAAGTTTGTTCTCAGGAATAAGGAGCATGTGTTCCGTCCTTGTTTTCTCTTCCAGGACAAACTCGACGATTGCCAGTTGTGACTATATTTAGTTGGAACATGCTGTATAGCTCCAAGCATCAGGGTTGTTGCTATGGTTACCTGCAGCATGGCACAGAGTGCTGATTGAAAATAAAGGAGACATATCAGGCTCTTTCAGCTTTTCTTTTCCTCTAGTGTGATTATGAAGGGTTTTTGTGAGTGTAACAGTTCTGCAAAGTTAAAAAAGCCCAAATAAAGACACCAACACTTCTGCGTGAGGGGTCGGGTACCGAAACACGACCGGTTCCTTCCGGACTGAATCACAGCACAGGTTGTGGAGCCTGAGCTCGCTACAGAAATCGTTTCCCTGCTCATAGGCAACATTAGCATCACCGCACAAGTCCAGTTAACGTTACACAGAACTCCGGAGGCAACACAGTCTCTACACGGCTCTGGTGTGGCTGCATGTCGCTCTGTGTACTCCTCTACATGCCACGACTCTACGCTGTGAAACAGGGAGAATCGTCCGGTCCTGCAATAACAATAAAAACCCCTAAAACAAATTAATGAGTTAAGTCAACAGATATGCTTTTACTGTGAAACAGCCACAGGAAGTGATACAAATATTAAATTTCCACTGAAACTGTGTTGAAAGATTGTTAGGAAAATAGGAAAGTTGTGACTCTGCATATTAAAGTTAAGTATACTTTAAACTGTTAAGTTAAATTTCAACTTCCAATTTGCCTCAGCAATAAAATAATCTTCTCATTTCTATCTTCTTATCGTCAAACTGTGGTTTTGTGCTTTTTTTAAAGTTCTAGGCACCGAAGCCGTTTTTAAAAGTCTGAAAAAAGCCAAACGATACCGGACCCTGGTCATGTGACATCACGATGCCCCCCAGTGGTTAAAAAGTTGATCCTAAAGTATGATTTAAACCGACACCTATTTATCCATCCACATTATCTCGTCTTGTAACCACAGATCAGATGATTTAAACTCTTTTAAATCTCTATCGTAGAAAGTTCGAGCGGTAGCAGCTGCTCCTTCTCGGACATCAGCTGTTTGCGTCGTCACATTGTTGACGCTGCTCTGTTGGTTTTCTCCTGTGCCTGAAGAGCTCAGGTGATCAGAGGGGTCGCGGTACGTCCGACTCCAGCCAAGGCCAAAGATGTAGCACGTGGTCCCAGAGGACGGATGTGGAGGGCGTGGGGGGGGGGGGGGTCGAGGACTGCATCATCGCCGCACATGCTCTCTGCATTAAAGCAGCAGCGGCACGTTTTTAAAGGCTCTGCGTCTCTGTGCTGCTTTAATTATGCAGCAGAAAACTGAATGTGGTGGAAGTTTGGTGAATCTGACAATAGAAAGTATTTAAGTTACATAATGGACGTGGGTGATGATCTAATGAGCTGTGGCAAAGACAGCTTGTCACAATAAAAGCCTCATTGCCTTTTTTTTTTACAATTCCTCCGTTCTTTAATGGCGCTGTCAGTCCTCTCGGTGTTTGTGGTTCACCGCAGAGACTCGTCTCACTGCGGCCGCCTGGGGGACGACGCCGGCTGTCACGCTAAACGACTCCGCTGGCAGCCTCACTGTTGCCAGGCAGAAACACAGAGGAGCAGCTTGTTGTATGAGTAAGATAAACCAGAGTGATATGATCGAGCCAACTCCCAGTCCTACTGTGAAGACACACAGACACACACACACACACACACACACACACACACACACACACACACACACACACGCACTTTCATGATTTCAGAGGACATTACATTGATTTCCTGGAGACTTACCCGAACCTTATTGTAGGTAATACTTCTCTAACCTTGACCCTAACCTAACCTTTGCCTTAACTTTAGTCTTATCTTAACCTGGTCTTCACCCTAAAATTTTGTTTTATTATAAAGGTGACTTGGTTTTTGTCCCCATAAGGAAGACGAGTCCCCAAAATGTGTAAACAGGTTCAGGTCCCCACAACATCAGCAATACCTGGATCACACACACACACACACACACACACACACACCTTCCAGAAATAGATGACTATCTCTAGAGTGCAGCAGAAAGAATCTGAGTGTAGCATTAAACGTGCGTGTGTGTGTGTGTGTGTGTGTGTGTGTGTGTGTGTGTGTGTGTGTGTGTGCGTGTGTGTGTGAGGACTCATCTTAAGAACTGTATCTCCTCAGCTTCAGCAGGTTCCTTGGTACGAACCACGCGCTGCAGTAGCTCCTCTGGATAAACAGATCTTATGATCTTAATTAAAAACACTCTGTATTTCTCTAACGTGCCGCGGCTCCGAGAGGTTGCGTGTTTTTCCGGAAGGTTAATTATTTTCCTACGGTCCCGTTTGAGAAGCGCTTTGATGTGCGGAGCATCTTTTACACGAGGACACGTCTCGTGTTCGAAGCTCAGTCATGTGTGTGCACGTGGTTCACAGTCTGTTTCATGTCATGCAATGTGCTTTGTGTAGTGTGTACATCTTAACGTGTCCACGGGGAATTCACAGTACGGACCTTTACATGCAGAACGGCACCGAGCAGCAGGCGTTCAGCTTGTATGTGTAGCATGTGTGTGTTCATCGTGTTCACCTCCAGATGTGTGGTGTGAGAAAGCTGCAGCATTTTAATTACTGAGTCCACCAATGAGCCTTTTCCTCCATTAACGAGGGAAAAGAGTGGAATGGATATTTCCTGACGGGTGAATCAACCTAATTACACGATCTAAAAATATCATTTCTCATGTACTTCAATAATGTCACAATAATAATCATATACTTTATGATACAGCACTTTTCAAAACGCAGTTAAAGTGCTTCACATGGTTGAAACAGGATTGAAGCATTTCAGGGCTGAAGCAAATAACATCAGGGAATAAAATAACATTAACATACAGTATTAAAAATAATAATAATAATAATACATGTTATTTATTGATGCCTTTCAAGGTCACCTTACAAGGTAAAGATTAAAACGGAACAAAAAAATAACAATGCAGATAAATTAAAGTGCCTGTAGTCGATGCGTTTCGGTCGATGGGCTCCGCCTCCTTTGTTCTCCAAAGCAGCCTGCTCAAACGTGATTGGTCAAACTAGAAGCAGAAACCAGTCACATTCACGTGTAGAATCTGATTAAAGAGACTAAATGAAGTGGAGAAAAAACCCTTTTCATCAACCTGATCAAACGCTGACATGTTGCAAATGTTAAGAGATGATTGGATAATGAGCAGAGGGTCAATACAATGTTCTTGTTTGCTTGATTCATTTTGCAGAATCTCAGAATCATGAATGAATCCTCGGACAGCAGCAGCGATGATGTAAATGTAGCTGATGAACCAAATGTGAAACGTCAGTCACATTAAATCGCAGCTGAAATCGCACTAATGGAAAAAATACACATCCAGATGCTGTTAATGATTTTTCAAGGTCACAAAATCAATTTCATAACAGTGAGTTGAGAGAAATGTTCGATGCTTTTAGTTCCGTGTCGCTGCTCGATCCAGTGGATGTGAAAAGGTTCGACGTGGGGACGTCCCTGAACGGGCAACAAGCGATAGATCCGTCCGTCCTCGTGATGGACAGAGCTCGCTGTGCCTGGTAATGACAACTGTGGGGGGGGAGCCGTCGGGGTGGACGTGGGCCGACGACGCTGAAAGACGACAGTAGCCAGAGCAACAAGTTTCATTTCCTGATTGAAGTAACGAGAAAGAGCTATCGTAAGAGGAAAAGAGTGACAGCGTGAGGAAAGCTAAAGAACACGTTCATTCCTCAGCTCAAAAATATTTCACAGACGATACCTTTTTAATAACTGAAACTGGGTTTGCAGCAGAGAGAGGCTGCAGAGATCACGTGTTTTCTTTGGGTTTTTCATTTTTGCGACTGTCACGTGTCAGAAACCGATGATCTCCTGCTGTATTCCCACATCGGCTCATTGGGACATTCGGTCCAGAGTCTCGCACTCGGACGTTTGCGTTCTCACGTACAGTCGCTCTGGAGAATGTCTGAAAGCAGCTTATGATACGTTTCATGACGATCTCAGCGTTAAGACGGATTTCTGTGGAAAATCCAGGAGCCTAAAGAACCTTTATTGAAAGATGTGATGAAGCAATTCTCACTGAGAGGAAAGGAAAATATATTTATTCAATATGTCGACGTCTTATAGACTATTTTAACAAGGTCAATACATGAAAAGTAATGTGCAACACATTTTCCCCCATAAATAATTGTACAGAACATATACACATGTTATATAACTGTATTAAAAAACCCTCCACAACAGAAATGGTTGACAGAAGTTGATCTATTCAGAGAATTTAAAAACCCCAGATTTCAGACGGAACCAGAAGACGAAGCTGAAGAAAGACTCGGTCCGTCTTCTTCTCTTCAGCGTGAGGAGTTTTCACTCAGCGAGGTCTTTGTTGAATCCTTCCGTCTGTACAAACAGAAATCTGAGAAGAGAAGAAGACGCCTCGAGTGATTCGTCTTGTTCTGTCGCCTTCAGCCTCAGGACCCGTGAACAGGCAGATTTATTTTTCTCTTCTGTCACTTAAGTGAAGTGAGATAAAAAACGAGGTGCATTGTTTTTGTCTGAACTCTCTGCTCCTCTTCTTCTTCTTCTTCTTCTTCTTCTTCTTCTTCTTCTTCTTCTTCTTCTTCTTCTTCTTCTTCTTCTTCGGAGGCTTTCAGACGATCACACCGATCGGGGGAGTAGGCCTCAGAAAAAAAAACCTCCACTGCACCAAAGCTCGCTCTGACATCAGGACGCATCTGGATCATCCACTTGGTCCCAGGTTGTTCCACCGTTCAGAGGAAATGGTTCAAGAGCCAAGAACGTCCTGGACACGGAAAACGAAAGCCTGACTGAAATGGATATTTAGCGACTGATACGTTTATATATTTAAAGAATAGTTTGCCGATAATTCCTAAGACGTCGTTATCAAACACTTATGTTACTGAGGCTCGATATTTTACAGTTTAACCACAAAACTTGTCATAAATAACTATAAATCACAGACTGTATATAAAGATGGACGACATGACAGTTCTTCTGAAGTGAAGCCAAAGCGTCTCGATCGCCCCCTGGTGGCTGGCTGCAGTACAGGTCATAAACTGTGCCTCCTCCATGTTAGCAGATGTATGGGTCACATAAAAGATGACAGCTGAGACTGACTCACGATTGGTTGAGCACAGATATCGGACATATTTTGGCTTAATCAAGAAAATAAACATAAATGTGTTTACGTAGAATGTAAACATACAGTAAATGCATATTTTCTGCGTTGTTTTTATCTTTAAAATAAACACTGACACTCTGTGAATGGCTCATTTCAGACGGTTTCTATCGGGCACCAGATGAATTGTTCGGGGCTCCACAGAAAACACAATCCTGTCGTGTGACGACTGTGTTTGAAGAATCAATTTGTTCAGATGAAGCTTGTGGTGTAGTAAGTTTATTTGTGTGTGTGTTTTTTATCTGGATGAGTTCCTGGTTACCCACAGGAGGTTGTCTCAGCCTTCAAACAGGCCGACAGACACACAGAGGGGATTTACCGCCGCTGTAGCATCCGAAAAGAGAAATGCAGGGGAAGAGGAAGAGAAGCAGCGAGAGACGGAATGAAAATTTAATCAGCCTCCTCTTCTTCAGTGTTCGTCTGGGAGAGAGAGAGAGAGAGAGAGGGAGAGAGAGGGAAGGATTTATATCGGCTCGGCCTCCTCTCCTTCAACTTAGCATGTATCACTGCAGCTGCTCACCTCTCTCCTGTGTCCCATCACTCACTCCACTCTGTGTGTGTGTCTGCGTGCCCCTGTCTGTCCAAGTGTCTTTCTATTTGTCTGATTTGTCATGTGGCCTTGAAGTCACAGTTGTGTAACAGCCACATTCATTTCCCTCCTTTGTGAGGATGCTGTCGCTGTAGTAATCGTCAGTCACTGCTGTTGTGGGTCGAAGCCACAGTGAGAACAAAAGATCATTTCAGTTTTACTGTCGTAGTTTTGCATGTAGAAATAAATTAAGATAAACATCAGTGATGCTACAAACTGCACGAGCTGCCTAGGATGTGATGGTGCAGGTCTCTTCTCCTGACGGCGGCCGAGACGTCTTGTACAAGCGCAACAACGGAAAACACGACCTCAAAACGCCACAACACAAATGTAAAAGACACAACACGACCGCAAAAGCAACAACTCGACTACGAAAGCCACGATGCGAATTTAAATGCCACACAACAGAAACGAAATCACAACGGAAGCAGCGTTACAACCAGTACAAATCAGTCTCCGCTTAGAATTTGATGCTCGTCTGTCTGAGTGTAATG
Source organism: Hippoglossus hippoglossus (assembly GCF_009819705.1). Classification (NCBI taxonomy): domain Eukaryota; kingdom Metazoa; phylum Chordata; class Actinopteri; order Pleuronectiformes; family Pleuronectidae; genus Hippoglossus; species Hippoglossus hippoglossus. The sequence goes on along the minus strand of NC_047156.1, from coordinate 2,814,225 downwards.
TTACAGGTGTGTTACGGGTCCAAGGGATTGTGTTTCTGTTGTGCTTTGGTTTTGGAGATATGATCAGCATGACAACAGACTGAGCTCCTCCTGCTCGGCACCAAGCTGCAGACAAAGTTAGCAACTAGCTTCTGAACACATCATTTAAAGACCCAGATACTTTGCTCATACATTAAATGTCACTGCTTGTTTCCACCAACCCCCCTAACAATCAGTAGTGCAGCTTTGACTGCATCAGACGGTGCATGCGTCTCCTGTAAAGCTTTTAAAACAGCTGCATTCACACACTCCTAACATCTGTCCTCTCTACATAGTTAACACACGACTTCCTGTTGTGCACATCCAGGGTGAATATAACTCTGGGTCCTTTTTAAAATCGGCCTAAATCATAATTTTGTTATTATGAAGTTATTAAAACAGAAATGGACAAAACCCAAAGTTGTAACAAACCAGAATGAGCCTTTAAATCAGCGAACTTGTTTACAGGAACATCGTTATTAATATTATTTAAAAAAACCCTGTTTCCTTTAATTATTCATCTTAATGTGTTGATGGAGCAGCTGCAGAGCGGTGCTGCTCTCCTCACATCACCTCACTGTTTCACCGGAGAAGCTCGTGTCTATTTCTCCTCTGTTTCCATAGCGATGTTTGAAATGTTCTCTTCGCTCATTTTTGATGGAAAATATGAAATTGCAAATAAACAGCTTATCCCGGGTTTGACCTCAGCAGGGATTTTGGGTTATTATCCTGCGAACTCGGTGCGTGTAAATAGCAACTAAACCAAAGTGCCCACAGACCCAGGGTAATTCAGGCCACGGGATGTTTGGAGGATGGACACGGGACAAATGTCCTAAATGACACCGTCGCTGAGTTGTTTCTAAAACGTGTAATACATTAATCTGCTTGTGTTTCATGGATCTGGACTCGTAGTTGAAATCAGAGTCCGAGAATCAGCTGCATTTAAAGGAGACATATGATATTTCTGTCCTCTACTGTCTTATATACAGTGGATCATACTGAGGAGGTTGAGAGATCGGGCGTTCGCCTCGGTGGAGGAATTCTTTAACGTTAACGTAACTACGGCAGCTGAGAAGACCATTCCTGGCATTCTTGTGAAATAAATCTGGGATGCAGATGACATGAGTTTAAATACTTATTATATTTAACGACTTCATGATAAAATACTGCAGCGATCGATGAGCCTGTCTCTGATTGGAGACAGGCTGTTTTAGTCGTTATGTTAGTATTGGTGTGTTAAACTTCTGACTTGGTTCAAGTGGCTCTTATGTTTGTGTTCAGGATAGTTTTAATGTTTTTTTAACCTGTGATCCGTTGTGTTTGATTGGCTCCAGCAGCTGTTCATTGGAATAATGTCAACGTAGAAGCCACATAAATCCTCCTGTTGGCTTCTGTGTGATATGTATGTGGTGCAGGTATCGAACCAAATCTTTGTCTCAGTCTTAGTTGATGTGAACATCTGGTGGCAGCTGCCGAATTTGTGGTGAAAGGTTTTATAACGTCTTTGCTTTAAGAGACTTGATTTCTCTGCTCCTCGTTAACGTCTGGCTGCTGAACCGAAGCTTCATCGCTTGCGTAAACGGAACCGTTGGTTTTGACGAGGAAGGTAATCGTTCGCTCCGGGTAAGTCGAAGTCAACTCACACACGGGTCTGACCGTCCCCTGCACGCTCCGATGTGTATTAACCAGCCCAGAGAGGGGGGGGAAAGAACATCAAATATTCATAGCTGTGCATAATCACGCTGTTGGAGACCTAGTTAAGGTGTCAGGGAGCCGGGAGCTGCCTCCACAACCCAGATCAGGAAACGCTTCAAACCACTGTAGGTTCAGACGTCTGGATGAAACTCACTGTGGAGATCAGAGCCGTCGGAGGTCGGACTGTAAAGATGGAGAGATGAAAGATGGGATGGAAGTGTTGCCGTCTGTGACGTCTCCTCGACTTCCAAAGCTGTGGCTGAAGATATTGATTTGTTTGTGTATGTGTGATGTGATTTTTATGGTTCAGATGGTTACACAACGAGTAGATTCCATCGGCTTCACTGCAGTTTAGAGACTTAATTGTCCTCGTCTCATCACCACAGTGATCGATGTGAGACAGGTTCAGGTTGATGAGGACGACGGTAAATCAGATTGATGACTGACTTCCTCCGTCAGGAACATACTCACACTAAGTATATCTAACAACACACACACACACACACACACACACACACACACACACACACACACACACACCACAGGGGACACAGTAAGGGCAAACACAAACCAGGACCAATCACATTCACTCAGTTCACTCATTGGCTGATGCACAGTCACATGATGCATCCTGCTGCAGTTTGGACATGTTTTACTAGAAGATCAATACACACACACACACACACACACACACACACACACACACACACACACACACACACACACACACACACACACACACACAGTTACATTGTTTAAAAGCCATCAGTCAAAGTGCCAGAACAATTCATGGTGATTATGCTTTCGTATGAGGATGTGTGTGTGTCTGAGTGTGGAAGAGTGTGTGTGTGAGTGTGCACTTGTGTTATGACATGAGTGTGTGATGTGTTCTTTTTTTGAGGGTGTACTCGAGTTAATTGGAATTCATAAGTGAATTAGGGCTTTGAACTTCCTGTTCTGTGTGTGTGTGTGTGTGTGTGTGTGTGTGTGTGTGTGTGTGTGTGTGTGTGTGTGTGTGTGTGTGTCACACTACAAAGAGACTTGTCCTCCTTTCTCACGTCCTCCAGAGGAAATGTCTGTCTTCAATAATTTGAAGTCCTGAGAGAAATGTCAGTTTTCCGACAAACAACACAAACGCAATTCAAAGCTTCAGTGTTTGTGAATACTCGACACACAGAAGTTTAACCTGACAGTAATAAGTTAGTTGAGGTCGCAGAGTCTGAATTATTCATCACACTAACATCACTGAGATTTACAGTTTGGACAATGTACGAAACCACCGACCAGAGAAAAGCTAGAAGAATAAATAAAAGAGAAAAGTATGAGAATCGTCTCTAATCTGTAAAGTTACGTTTGTGCAGTTTTGGCCTTGAAACAAACATGAGCGTTGGAATTAAAGCTTCATCCATGATTTATTAGTTAATTATGTTAATTCTCTGTGATGTTTCTGTCTCTTCATATAAGGAAGTTGTTCTGTCAACAATTTTCTGACTCCTATCACCTCCTCAAATGATACGAACAAAGCATTTATACTTCAGGGGACGTTTGAGGAAATCGAGTCCTTTTAGTTTTTCCTGCAGTGAAGCGCTCCTCCCCCCCCCCCCCTCGACAGATTGTACTTGTTATTTTTTGTGTGGGTGGAAAACTTCTCCCACCAGTGACCAGACCCAGCAATAGACTTTCATTCGGGCAACACAGTCGGAAGTCGTATCTACAGATATGTCTCCAGTAATTTTCTTTTTCCCATGTTGTCATTTGGTCAATTTCAGAAACGTTCGATTGTAGCATCTTTAATCAGAGTCCTGCACGGGTTCATTTCTGCAAACCCACACATGATCATTCTGGATCCGACCTGATTAACACCAAGTCAGAGCCGGACCTGGTAACATATGTGCCACGACCCGACCCATCACCCGCGATTAATCCCACAGCCGCTGGTATCAAACGGGTCACGTCCTCCTGTTCCGGGTGTTGAGCTGTGTCAGGAGTCAAAGCTGGTGTCATGGCCTCTCACCAACCTTCATATGAGCTGAATTAGGTGTTAAAAATACAGCACAATCTTTTTTATTTGTGATTTCTCCAGAAAAAAAACATATTTCTCACCCTCTGCTGTTTGGTAGCTCGGCCAAGGAAGCTTTGTTTTCACCCTGTCCATTTGTCTGTTGATGGAAGGATAACATCATTCATAATAAACTTTATTTGTAAAGCACAATTCATGCACGCTATAAAAATGAAAGCAAATAATCACAACAATTATAATTAAACAGTAAAAACAAGGAAGATTTAATTTATATAAACATCTAGGTACATACATACATATAGAACAATACATTTATATAATTTATATAACTCCAGTTACAGCATCTTCAAATCTAAAACTCTACAATAAGTAAACTTAACAGCAACAACTAAAAGTTTTTTCTTATTTCCTCAGGGAACAAACATTCATGACCAAATCTACAAACTCCCCAAGACACACAAATCTGAATATGAAGCAAACAATACTTCATAGCTGTACATTCACTTGGAGTCTTTCCAGTTTTTGTTTCCCATTTACAAAACTAAACCTACCAACTGGCCACTGCTGCAGAAAAGGTCTCGGGTCGCGGCTGAAACTCTGGAAAGTTTCTTTCTCTCATTTTTTAAATTGAACTTTCCGAGTCGACGCATGAATCCTAAGAGGTTTGCCAAAAACTTTGCGAGAAACCTTTTTTGGACATATTTCATTCGTCCAGCGGGCGCCTGGAGCTCGAACAGCCCTGCAGTTGCTTTGTTGGGCCTCGGGGATTCGTCCCAGTGCTGGAAAATACAGATTCAGAGGTTTAACAGAAGTGAGCAGCACTGACCCGTGATCCTCGGAGCTTCTCCTCGCCGCTCGGTCAGTGCTGCCGCTCTCTCTCTCTCTCTGCTCGGCTTCAGAAGCTGCTCCACTTTTCCTCCATCCTCTTTTCTTTTATGTCAAACTGCAGAGACGGCTCGTTACGAATCTTCCCCTCCGCTCGACTGCGAGTTAATATTCTCAACCTTTCTCACTCGGCTCCTGTCTTCTGCTTTAATTACCCCCTGTTTACACTGTGCCTGCTACATTTGCTCAAATCCATTTAGTTTCATTTAAATCTCATCCTGCTGGGGCTGTGATACGTTCTGTCTGTAGTGTGAGGTTCCACTGTGTCTGTGCTGGTTCAGGTTGTATCCTTGTGTCTGTCGTATGGAGGCAGGACGACAGGAAATGTGCAGCCAGGCTGGTGCACATCCAGTAAATTAACACGGGGGAGGAAATATAAATATTGCTGAGACGAGGTGATAGAGGCTAAAAAAGGACAAACCCTTTGAGATCAGTTGACACAAACGCTGTAAACGTCACGTACACGGATATGAACGCCTCCGTTGGGCGGACGAGGCCTCGGCAGCAGCAGGTTGTCTGTGGGAAATGAAGCGAGAGATGAGATCTGAGCCGACACAAGTGTGTGTGTGTGTGTGTGTGTGTGTGTGTGTGCTTCTCCTAAATGTAGGTGTGTGTTTCTTTTTCGGGGACCTGTCTTGTCTGCGTCTGTCAGTGCTGCAGTTGTGTGTGAGTGTTCCTTTATCTTCCATGTTTGTCTTTGTGTGTGTGTGTGTGTGTGTGTGTGTGTTACTCCGTCTCTGGGTTTTTGTGTGTGTGCATTTGTGCAGTGGAGTAAATGGATTTAGGGAGATGATGTAATAGTTTTTGTCTCCCTGTGTGTTCCTCTACATGAGCTAAAGGCTCTGCAGTTCAGTGTGCGGCAGACACACACTGCACATTAGTGTGTGTCCGTGTCCGTGTGTGTGTCTGTGTGTGTGTGGTGAGCAATTTCACTAGATGCATCTTGTTATTAAAACACAGGACGTTACTCAGCTTTGCAAAACCATAATCTCGAATAGTTTAAAGTGGAGCATTAAAATACAAAGTGATGTAACTAAGGCTCTTTGGTTTATTTTTAAAAGTGTGTGTTGATTTCTGTTTTCCTTGGTCCAGTCTGGTGTAAACGGGCAAAATGAAAGTGGCGTCAGATCCAACTCGTATGAAATGATATGTTTATGAACGGAAAGACAGAATCACCAGTTATTGACCAACGATGGTGATGATGAGACGAAGCTTTGCAACGTCGAAGGCAAACGTGACAACATTTAGAATTTCAAGCCGACAAAGTTGAACGGCCTGGTTGTGGCGTCGCTTTCCTCTCGGCTGCTTCTCCTTCTTCTTCAGAGTCTGTTGCACATCTTCATCGTCATCTTCATCAACAGCTTCACAACAGCACAACCCTCAGTGGGGAACTGACTCTGTGTTTTATTGTTTAATATCCGAGGGCAAGTGGTGTGTATTTTCACACCCATTACAGCCATTACAGCCATTACATCCCATAAATAAAGTTAAATTAGCATAACTGAGGCTGACATCACTTATTGCTGAGGAGAAAATGGGTGAAATCCTTCATCCTGAACCTTCCTCAGTCAGTGTTAATGTCACTGAGCTGCAGAGTTTAATCTTAAAGAACAAAGGGGATCGGTTTAGAAAAATGCAGCTAAATACAAACTAGTACAAACACATTTGTAATATATATATTTTTTTATTTCTTTAATGGGCTTTCAGGTATTAGTATCAGACTCTGAAGCTGATGACCCCCAGTGCGACGCTTCCATGTTGTGCAGAAAGACAACGTTAGGCAGCGAATTAAATTATATATGAGATGGAATCAATTGACATTTGCTGCTCCCACTTTCCACAGAGATGTGGGAAACATTTCCATGATGAAGAGAGGATGATGTAGCGACTGCAGCCGTGGCGGAGAAAATGAAATTCAAAAGCGATGTGCCTCACATAGTTATATGTATATACTGGAGAAGTGAAGCCATGACAGAGAAAACCAGTGTCCAGGATTACAGACGAGCACACTGGCCAGCAGGGGTGTGTGGAGCGGTATTCTATTATCCAATCACCTGGGTAGATTTTTCAAAACTCTACAAATCCTGTGCTTAAGTGGGGAAAAAAAAAAAAATCCACTTACTGACTTATTCTGGAACTTGTGACACCCGGCCGTGTTTCAGGTGATCGTCAGACACCGCAGCTACAACAGAGTCCAGATGGGACGTTGTTGAACACAGCGGCAGCTTTAGCTCCAGCCGGCTTGGGGGGGGGGGGGGGGGGGGGGGGGGGGCTCCTTTCTGAGCTCGTCTGCACACATACAACTAATCTGCAAACCTGCTGGAGATCCGACATGTTTCTCTCAAATATGTTCGAGTGACGCTTCTCTCACAGTTTGATGTAGGAACCCAGAGATGCTGTTGTTCCTGTCTTATCCATCACTAGACTCTCTCTGGTTCGTCTCTCTCTCTCCTGGAAGGTTCGAGCGTCGTGCAAATAGCATTTCAGACGTTTTACAGCAACATGGAACAAAGTACAAGGCTTAAAGTCAGTGTTTTGTTTATGTCTGACTGAGCGACGCCTCGGTTAATGAGCCTCTTTCTCCATCCGTCACTCGTCACTGATTCCACTGTGCTGCATGTGTGACAGACACAACACACGCAATCAGACGTTGAGGTAGAGAGTTGTGTTTCCATCCATTATTCACACAGCTCATCCTTCGGAGGGTCGAGGGGGGAGCTGGAGCAAATCCCAGCTGACACTGGACAAGAGGCCGGGTACACGAAAACACTGGGAGAACATGCAAACTCCACACAGGCTCAACTGGGAATCGAACCTTCTTGCTAAAGCAGCACCATGCTGCCCTGTGTCGTGTGTGTGTCTGTTTACGTGTGTGTAGGACGATGGACAGAAAGTGGAAATGGAGTGTGTCTATTTTTAACTCCATGAAGATGTGAGTCTGTCTGAGTCTTCTTCTGCACCTCTGACTAAATGTCTGCTGGCTCGTGTGTGTGTGTGTGTGCGTGTGTGTGTGTGTTGGCCGTGTCAATTAAGGTCTGTGTGCTCATGCGCGTGCACGTGCACGTCGCAGCAGCCGAGGATGTCTCCCCAGTTCCGTTTATGCTAGACTGACCTACCGAGTGGCCCAGAGCGAGTCACATGACTGCGTTGGCCAGTCGCACGGGACGGAGCAGCACAGATGAGGCGCCGCGCTGCCTTCTGCTCGTGTGTGTTTGTCTTAATTGCTGCATGACTGCGTTCTGACTTCCTCCTGATACCCGCACCTCAGTCTGAGCCTCAGTGTGGGTAGAGTACCGGCACAGACTGAAACCTGAAGGTAACATTTGAGAAGTTCATGTGATTCTAATATGTTGAAACTGGCCCCGGACGCAGGCAGGATTTCTGCCGACGGTCATTCTGACTGTGTTTGTGTGTTAATGAGAGAGAGAGAGCGACAGAGGAAACAGCCTCAGACATATGTTATGCTTTTATTCTGAAGATAAAATGTTCACGTTCACCATGTGACATCGTGAAGAAGTCGCAATGAAATCAGAAAACGACATCATGCTATTTAAAAACATCATTTTCAAGGTTTCTGCATCTAGAACATAAATAATTTATGATCATCCGATAGGAATGATGTCAGAAAGTGACATCATATACTCTAGTGATATTGCACAAGATAAGATCAGAGCTGTGATCTGTGGCTCATTCATCCCCCTGATGCTTTTTATTTTTTCCTATAATAACATGTATGCACCAGAGCAGCTGGTAGATTTAAAGCTGTAGTTTTTATAGATTGCAGCAGATTTACTGTCTCCTGCTTGTCCTGTTTCACTGGCCCTCCTTAGGGGGGGGTTTTCAGGGGACATTAGTGGCCCCAGGCAAAGCGAACGTGGAGGGACCTACATCGAAACCCTCGGGAAATGCACGATACATGGTGGCCATCCTCGTAAACCTCGCAGATAACAAAGCGTTTGTTAGGAATCTGGTGGCGTGGGGGCCTCGCTCTCACAAAATGTGTCATTGCTGTGGATCAGGTGTTCTGAGGGGCCCATCTTAGCGCAGGGGCCCCCAGGAAATTGCCCTCTTTGCCTCTAGCAACACCCCTGATGCTCTGTCGTGTCACCAAATATCTTTTCATATCTTGATATTAAATGTTAACATGAAGAGAAACTCAACGCGTCTTGTTTTTGCCACTTGTTTCCATAGCGACCGCTTCTCAGCGACAGAAGCGGTCGCTTCCAGAAACATTTTTGTTGGAATAACAAGTTTGTCCATGAAATGATAATTTACCACGAGAATCATAATCACCTGAATCAAACCTCTGTGACCTTTACGCAGCTTCAGCTCGCTGGGGTGGAAATCATCTGCATAACGTCTGCAGATTAATGATAATTCCTCTCCCCTTGAGCAGTGATTAAACATCAATGTTGTGTTCGTCATAATCAAGAAACAGATTTAAAGAAAAGTCACAATTTAGCCGGTTAAATTAAATCTACGTACATTTTCATGAAACACTATTTAGATAATTGTCTGAATAACACGACCTAACGACTTGGAACTAAACGGCAGGAAAGACATTTAAGCACTTTGTGGGAATCGATGTAGAAAGAAGTAATGTGAAGACCTGGTGGCCCCGATATTCTGCAGCTCCTTCAATCCAATCAGGCGCCGCATGATTCATGGTTGGTACCGGTGCCTCCTTTCTGTCTCCTCGCAGGGAGCAGACATCACCCCACATGTCTGGTTTACATTTAACTCTCTGCACGGCTCTGGCAGCGCGTTACGTTGGCCTCCAACTCGAGTCCAAACTCCCAAACTAAAGCTGAACGGGGGGAAGAGTGGCTGAACTTCACGTGACAGGATGCGACGCTGTGGGACGTGGGAAAGAATTGTTGAGGAAGCACGGGTCACGTTTGAAAGAACCGCTATCAGAAAATAAACCCGAAACGACGCCCGACCCCTGCTGCTGATATCTGTCCCGTCTTTCTCTGCAGAGCAACAGGTGATGAGCACCTTCTCCTCCTAACCAGGCAGCTAACTAACTGTGTAACTACAGGTTTTTCAAACGGTGTAATGAGTGTAACAATCAGCAGCCCAACACGTTGAAGCCTCCCAGCGAGCCAGGCAGCAGCCAGGCAGCAGCCAGGCAGCAGCCAGGCAGCAGCCAGGCAGCAGCCAGGCAGCAGCCAGGCAGCAGCCAGGCAGCAGCCAGGCAGCAGCCAGGCAGCAGCAGGGGGAGGCGGCGGCAGCAGCCAGGCAGCAGCCTAAACGATGCCAGACACTGCCAGATGCCTGACGCCTGCCAAAGCAGCGCAGGGGGCGGTGAGCCAGGCAGATAGAGACCAACCAAGTAATAATAGATATCCCCGGCAGACTGCCTCAGATTACCGGGCTTCCTGTTAGGCAACCTACAAGGTGACGTTCCCACCGGGCTGCCGACTTCCTGACATCTCAGTGATGCATTGTGGGAATAATCTGCACCGGCTTTGTGTGACGGCTGTATTTATTCTGACCTAAATCACTTTAACGGCACTTTGTGTTTTTGTGGAGCTTCAAGTGTAAGAGAGGGAGAAGTCGTCTGAAAACATGTCAGGGTTTCCATTTTCATGACTATCTTTACATACGTTTATTTTCTTGATTCAAGTTTGGTTTTATTTAGTTTTTAATTATTGAGAATAAAGTTTATTTCCTTCAGTGACCAAACAAAACAATTTAAATCTCAAACCTTAAATGAAAAGGAGCAGAAAGAAGAATAATCTTAATAAGACATTAATTAACAAAGCTTGAGTGGTTTGAAACACAACAAAAGTATTTTACAAATACAGTTCATTAAATGTTGACAGTTTTTATCGGCCAATACATCGAATTGAAAACGTTTCTACTCCCTAATATTGCTATCTGCATAACCCCCCCCCCCCCCAAAAAAACATCCATATTGGTCAAAGTACATGTTAAACAACATTTTCTCAAAGATGGTTTCTGTAAGTTTAGGTAGTTTTCATCACATTGATTCATTTATTTCTGTAAGTTTGGTCGATTAGTTATTTGATGCTATAAAAAAAGATGATCCATCCTGATTGTGACGTTTGTATATCATAGGATTTTGTTTCCTTATATCTGGACAGTAGCTCCGTGGATCAGAGCAGAGAACTAGTGAACATCTTATGTTAATGCGTTTTTTTCTCACATGAATAAATCAGCTTTACATTTCCAGTTTGTTGGATCTCAGGGGCACCAAAGAAACTCCATGTGAGGAAAAGTGTAATTTCATAAGAAGCCTTCGATACGTTGCCATATTCCACATGGGGGGGGGGGGGGGGGTGTTTAGATTTAGGTCACTCTATAGGACTCTCATCAAACAGAAGGCGTATCAGTCTAATTATAATCTTCAGAGGAGGCATACTCTTATTTTTATTGGTGACAATGTAAGTCATTTCAAATGAAAGCAGATATTTATCTTTTTTATTCTGTTTTGTCGTCTGTGTCGCTTGTTTTTCCTGAAGCCAACTACTGCGTATAATCCCCCAGTGATCATCATTTTATTATGATAGATTAATAAACAATTTATGGGTCCATTTATCATTCATGTCTGAACTGTTGCTACCGTGTGTTAAGCCCTCGCATGCGTTTTTTCATCCTGTCATTAAAAACACTGTCTAATGCTGCTTTTTATCGTAAGCTGTGCAAATGCCGGAGCGCTGACTTCACTGTGGCTCTGGTTTCATCTGGTTGATTGTGATCGTGTCGTTTATTCCCAGTGGAGTTCGGAGATGAAAAAAAAAAAACCAAAAAACACATGTTTGCCGTTCACTTCATTTTATCAGCAGACATTATTCTCCTCCGTCTAATCTTCCTCTCCATTTTATTAAACGACACAGATTCATTTTGTGCTCTGCTCGCTCGCGAAGTCGAGAGTCGTGGTCGTGAAATTGATCTCGTGTTTGTGTCGATAGCGTCGCGCCACCTTCTCGCGGCGCCGCGTCGCTACAGCTGTGTCTCAGGGGCGGACAGGACGGACAGGACGGACGTCACACGAGCAGAGAACACTCTGTTTCCCTTCTTTTATCCGTGGTGATGGTTACCGCGGTGACAGCATCCCTGCGGTTGCCGTGGAGACGCGGCAGCAGAAGCAGCCCTGCTGTGAAGCTGAGAGGGAGCCGATGATTTACTGTGACCTCAAAAAAGGTTCAGTCTCTGCGTTGTTTCTTTTCTCCGCCGACCGACCTCACATCCCGGGGGACGGCTGTACCTGAATGCGAGGATTCGCATGTGGATGGTTCACAAACCGCCCCCGCTACGGAATTTGCTCGTGATAAAAACATGCCTGGAACCAGAGGGGGGGGGGGGGGGAATAAAAGAGCAATTATTCCCTTCGTTTTTCGTCCTTTCAGCAGCTTGACACAGCAGTTCTTCTATTTTTAGCTCTGAATCGACCCAAACACCCAGAATGTCCGACTTAAACAGCCGTGAAAATGACATTTCAGTTTGACATTTTCTGACTTTTTGTGCTGCCCCACTGCAATCGCACACGCACACACACACACACACACACACACACACACACACGAACACACACACACACGCACACACACACACACGAACACACACACACGAACACACACATTCTCCAGATTCATGAAGACTGGATTTTACCATCAGCTCTCAGGTTTTTAGAAACAGGAAGGAAGACAGGAAGCACATTTCTTTAAATTATTTAGTTTTTAAGAAATATTCTATTGTTGCATGTACATGTATCTATTCATATTTTATTAGAGATTCTTCTCACTGTAGTTTATAAATAGTCTAATCAATAATAAAAGATTGAACATCGACTCACGTGGATCCATGTGATTTGTCTCAAGACGTCACGTGTTGGTGGTTCTAGACTCGACTTGATGTGAGGCTGCAGCGGATGATCAGTGAAACATCATATTCTAAAAATGAATTCATATATATTACTGACTGGAAGAAATGTTTCTGATTAAATCAATCAATGTTCCACTGTCAGGCTCGTCCACTAACCAGAATATCAATTGTTTGATTCCCGGCTACTCATGTCTGGATTCTGATGTGCCCTTGGGCAAGATATTGACCCTAAATTGCCGCTGACGGCTGCACCGGCACAGTGCGAGTGGTGAGATGGACAAAGTGCAGCATATGAACGTGTGGGTGAGGGCGGCTCGTACTGCAAAGCCTCATTTTACCACAGAAGAAGAACTTCCATTATGCAGCCCCCCCCCCCCCCCCCCCACACACACACACACACACTACATTTTGTGTGGGAACCTTTTATGGTGAAGTGGAGTAAAGGCACCTGCCTCGTACAGGCTGTGTAGAAGGATATCACGAACTATATGAGTGTGACATCAAGTAGGTGTTTGATTCCCTGCTTTTGTGTGTGTGTGTGTGTGTGTGTGTGTGTGTGTGTGTGTGTGTGTGTGTGCGTGTGCGTGTGTGTTCCTTTCAAACAAGCTGGTGATGCAATTTAAAGAAACTGAGGTGATTCACCATCAGACATTAGCTCTTCCATGCATACATCCGTCCTTCTGTCAATCAACTCACTACGTGTTGAATAAATCGGCTGTTTCAAGATATGACAGTTTGGTTTGGTGTTTTAAGAATAAGAGAAATTGTATATATATCACTATCACCTTGAAATGACCTAGCTTCAGATTTTATATAACCGGTGAAGCTGCAAGTGAACGTTTGTCTTCACTGTTGAGTTGCTGTGATTTTCTGTGAGTAGACATTGTTGTCAGGCAGATTTCCTCACCCTCCTCTGAGTATCACTGAGAGAAAAGGGGACTAATATTTAACTCATTGTCCTCCAGAGAATAACAAACCTCTCAGGATAATGTTACGATACCACACGGGGCCACGTCTTCCTTCATCCATCCCTCTGAAGACTAGTCCTCCACCTCTGTGCGTTCTGTGCCCCTTCCACCGTCCTCCATTCATCTCACTTCCTGACCAACCACCCATCTCACAATCCATCCAAGTCCTTTCCTCCTCTCGCCTCCACACTGACAGATGGATGCCCTGAATAGATCCAGGAAATGGTTCCTTGTCCATCCTGACTGGCTTGGGACCATCCTTTCTCCCACTGAGTCTCGTATCTCGAGTATCTGAGCGATGGGACTCGCCAGCAGCAGAACTCCCACTCCCACTACTAAGGCTTTTTTACAACGAGGCAAAAATGTTACTCATTTAATCAAATTGGCACCGGGAACAAAGATTTCACATTTCCTCCGTCGTCAGTGAACCTGCTCATATATTTAAAACAGGCAACGTTTAGCATGTTCACCATTTTATGTGAGTAGATTATCACACTTACATTAATGGTAATGTCAGTAATTTTGCAGATATTTGCTCATAAACCCAAAAATATCTCTGTCTGTGGAACTGACCAACATGACCATCATTAGTTCCAGGCTTTTTAATGTACAGTATCTTATTCATCCATTTTCACACATTCATACACTGATGACACAGACTCATGAGCAGTCATGGGTTCATTGTGTTGCTCAGGGATATACAGGAGCAGGGAATTGAACCAGGAACCCTCTGTGCACTAGAGGAAGGCAACCTTCTTAGCAATTAGCAATTCAATTGTTGTGGTTCATGTGACTCTCTCTCTTTAATACACAATATAAAATCAAATAACATTATTAAATTAAATCAAACCAAACTTATCAGAAACAAATTTGACGTAAGAAATACGTAAAACGACAGAAACCATCTTTAAGAAAAATGTGGTTGTCGTTTATTTAGACTTATTAGTTTGGTCCGTGTCCTGTCTGCTAACATGGAGGAGTTGGGTTTGGCTTCACATTTAGGGACTGTCATCGCAGCACAGTCTGGTGTAGCTCTGTAGATAAATCTTGGTCTAACCACACCCCCCCTCTTCACTTTCCCCCAGTTGGCTCGACAGCGTTCTCCCTCTTCCTAACCACCTGTCCTGCTCACAGTCACGGTGGCAGCAGAACCGTCAACTCCTGGCCCACAGCTCCGACACTCGGCAGAGGAGGGAACAAATCGTGGCCGTCGCTCCACAGACTTTCACTCTTGTATTATCACAGGCACCTGGGAGCAGCTCGTCTGAAAGCTTGTAGTGACCTGGCAAAGCTTTACAGGGCCGGGTTGGCATCCAGCGAGATTCAGCAGAGCATCGGTGGATCCAGCTGGCGAGGCCCTTCGGTCAATACATAACACGGCATCGGCCTAAAGCCTCGTAAATGGCCAGTGGTGGTTTGTGCACCATAATCTGCTATAAGCTGAATGTTCTAACACGGAAATAAGCAAAAAATACACGTCCTGGGTGTTTTGTCCAAACAGATAAAGCAGGTCAGTTCTGCTCTGATCCACATTTATCCTCCTTATATCCACTATTCCTCTTCTACCATCCCTCCGTCCATCCCTCCGTCCTTCCTTCCCTCCGTCCATCCCTCCGTCCGTTCGT